>NC_044913.1:13659349-13849349 GCF_001633185.2 Quercus lobata
AAGTCATCATGCTTAGTTGAATTGCCTTATCATATCATTGGACTAAATTTCTTGTGACCCTAGTCATGCTACATGTTTGTTTAGTTTCTATGTCCACTTCCCTACAAATTTGCCCTTACATATATCAAACATCAGAAAGATAAATTAAGATGACATTACTGAATTGGAAAGAATTAAAGCGAATTTGTTTTCCTATGGCTAATTCATCAGAAAGATATCCCTCCTTTAATTTTCATCCTATTGTGATTAACAAGATTTTAAGAAAATCATTTTTTTTTCTTACATTTAATATATTCGTGGGACTCCTGGAGAAATTATAGAGTCCTCTGATGGACCATGTCATTTGTCCACAATTCCACTAAAAAACTTCTACTTGTTTAAAATTACTGAGTCAGCAATTAATTTCTATTTAAAAAAAATTTCTAACTAACAATTTTTAACATGTGGAAGTTTTTTAGTGGAATGGTGGACCACATCACTTGTCCACATGTGGATCTTATAATTTCTCGGATTCCTGGCCACTTCATTATACGAGAGAACAAGTTGTATGGTTTGGACCCTAGAAATAGATGATGTCTTAGGTATTGACGATTTGCCCTACAAAATCACTAAAATAAGAACTCTAGGTGTAGCTATAGTGGTGAGATTGAGACTTTTTTTTTTTTTTTTTTTTTAAGAATTTCAATTTATGGTGACTTTTCTTATTGATGGTTCTTTATTATCAAACTAAGACACCAATATGTTTTCGTTAAATGGCGTAAAAACTTAAGATTTACCATAGCATCACCTAACTTTTGTCCCAAAATTATTCAATGCTCATCTTAGAAAGATAGCCAACCTTACAATGCGTTCTGCGTTTATTTTATTCCTTTCAAGTTACATAGTCATTGGCCTTTTTGATAATACAATTCCTAAAACAATAGGTATGGTTCCCAAGTAAATTAGAAGCCACTGCCTTAGACGATTCTCAATTTATATCTTTAATCATATGAAAGCTGCTTTTATATTTAGGACTGTTTGCTCCCTTCTCTGTCTTTTTTTTATGATCATGGCTAGCAGGCTTTTTTGTTATTCGTTTTAATATTGATGAGCCCTCTCATATCGGTGGAGAAAGGAATTAGGAAGAATGGGAAGCCTCTTCATTACAAAGGGAGCACATTCCATATAATTATTCCCTACTTTGATCCAAGGATGTGATTTTAGTCTTGGTGATGGCCGAGGAGAAGATTCAATCGATGGTGTGAAGTTTGCCATAACGAATATAAACAGTAATGAGATACAAATGCATAACTGAATTTAATTTTATCCCAAATATTAACTTGACTGGGGACATGAACAAAATCAGAAGAAAATTGCATCTCTTGAATTGGGATACAACCTGTTTACCTAAGGCTAAGTGAGAGGGACCTGAGGGTGGTCTAGGACTCAAAAAATTCAATCTCATTAACCAAGCTATGCTTGCTAAGCAATAATGGAGAATGATAAAGCAACCAAATTCTCTTCTAGTCAAAACTTTCAAAGCAAAATATTACCCTAAAACTCACATGTTCGACTGCCAGCCGAAAACTCATCATTCTTAGATAGGGAAAAACCTTATAGGTAAAGACAATACCATTATCTCACAAGGTTGATGCTTGGTTGGGAGAGGTTGTAACATTTCTTTGTCTCATCCTCTTTGGTAGGAGAGTAATTCTCAGAAGCTTAGCGAGCTTGGTTTAGTTAATAAGACTGTGTCTGAATTAATTGATATCACTAGCAACACTTGGAAACTAGAAGTAGTAAGGAAGCTTTACCAATATCCCCTTGGTGAAGAAATCTTAAAGATCCCTCTGCCAAAAACAGGGGATGGTCAGGACAAGATTCTTTTGAGCTTTTCCAACTCAGGAGATTATCAAGTGAAAAAAGCCTATGAACATTTACATCAAGAATTCATGGAGACCAACCAACATCAGAATAGAAACTCAGACATCCCCAAGGAAATCTGGAATTTAGTCTAGAAGGTGAGGCTTCCTATTAAGATCAACACTTTTATATGGAAGCTGCTACATGAAGTATTCCTATAAACTTGAAGCTCATTGAAAGGGGAATTCCTACATCTTAAATTTGTTCTTTGTGCAAGGTCTTTTTCAAATCTATTCCTCAGTAGCTAGAGCTGTCTGGTTTGGATCCCCCCAATTAAAACTTGGGAACTAAATCAGATTTCCCTGAGAATGTGGCTGGTTGATGTGTTGTTGAGGACCAAGAAACTTTAGCAAGCAAATATATCTTATCAAGCCACCATTCAAGAATTTGAAACCAGCTTTGCACCCATATTAAAGTTAAGAACAAGCAATTATCTTTTTGATAAGTAAGATCCAGCAATATATATATTAAACAGTTAAAAAAAAATTAACCTTGTATTGAAATTATAAACCAAAAACAGAAAAAGAAAAAAAAAATTTACTGAATGAAAAATTAATTACACAATACATGTGATTGTCTACACAGATTCAAATTTAAGCCGGCATTATTCAATTGATGATTATTATTCAACTCCAAGCCGTGAAGAACACACTGCATCCCTGTCAACAAATGGCCATTATGTGTAAGTTCACCATCGTTCTTTTCTTTGAAGTAGACATCTAAGAACTTCATGAAAGTTTGCAGAGTCAACAAGGTATCCGAACCAGCCTGGTGACTCTTCCCAGCCAAGCGTTCCACTCCCAATCTATTAGCCACTGTCTCTAAACCCCCATAAAGGCCATCACAAAACTTCATCATATGCTTCAGGTCGAAAAGCCTTTTCCCAAATAACCACTGCATCAGATCCATAAACTCCATCAGATCATACGGCAGTGGTTGCCGTATCAAGATTTTCATCAAGTGGGCAATGTCATAGGCACCATGAAAGGTAACCCAAGTGAAAGCAGAGTGATTACCCAACAACCCAGATTTCAACATCAATGCAGCAAAGTCGGCAGAGTCAATACCCTCCTTCAAGTTCTTGTCGAAATTGATTCCCTGGCTCTTGAGTAACTCTATTGATTTCTGGTTCTGGACGTCATTATAGACATCGAAATCTCTGAAGTTAAACTCCCAAGCGTATTGATACTTGGTACCGAAATTGGGCAGAGATCCTTTGTCGTCACAGAGTGCCAAACCCAACTGAATAATGTTGGTAGCATTAACATTATCTCTGATAATATTGTAGTTCAAGAAGGAAGGTAGTTTTCCAAGCTCTCGCTTGTCGATGTTCATTGGACTGAAAACAACACCTGGGAATTCAGTGTCGAAAGCCACCATTCTGTGAGTCATCCCTGCAATTCTGATGAGATCAAACTCCTTTAAAAGATTGTGTTTCCACACCTGTCTTACCACAATCAGAGGAAAAGAGACACCATCCATATTGTATTTTGATGTCTAAGTTTCTAAGAGCAAGAACTGAATTTGAGCAAAGAATTTGTTAGGGCATATTTATAAGTACAATTGAAGAATGGCGGTGATGTGAAGCACTTGTTTTACGAATAGGAATAGGAAATTTGAACAAGTCGGTGGTTTATATTTGGGTTCTGAGTTCTGACCGTTGGGCTAGAGATAGAATTTTTATTTATTTACATTTCACTATTTTGTATAAAAAAAATAAATATTCACTTTTTAATTTTTTTACTATTGGTAATAGAAAAGATTTTATTTACTGTGGCCACTTTTAAATTATTAATGGGTTTTGATCTAAGGCAATTATTTTATTATTTCTTTAATTCTGTGCAAGAGCTTTGTATTTTAATTAACACCTCCTAATTTTTCAACAAAGATATTTAAGGTTTAAATACCCCAATCACAATTATCAAATGGACAAAGTTTAGTTACAAAATTAGTTATAGCCTAAGGCTACAATATTACTCAATATCTTTTAGTTGGATGTGAATTTTGACAAATTCACCATTAGATTACATCTTCTTCTTATATCCTTTATGCTTGCAAAATTTCTAGAAAATTAAAGATCAATAGCTATATCATCAATAAATTGTTTAAATTGCAAGTTTTTATAGTTTAAAATTATGTATAAAATATAAGTTTATAGATTATATAGTAAATAATATCCAATTAATACAAAATTTGATATGTGTATTAAGAGCATAAAGAACATGCAATTCAACGGTTATATTTTCGAAATATAAAGTAATGTTTATTTTATTCAATGTTGTTGAGTCACCCCACATTGATAAGATGTGATATTGAGAAGGAGTCTATCACTTGCTCCGCGACACTAATTGTTGCATGCAGTTTTGGTGTTGGCGTGTGAGTGTATTCCCTTATCTCATTCCCCTCCCCCCATATATGTGTGTGTGTGTGTTTCTCAAAAAAAAAAAAAAAAAAAAAGTAAGGTTGTAGTTTTACGTTACAACCAGTTTTGTTGCTAAATTTTGTCCTTATCAAATTATCGATAATAATAAAAAATCTCTATCTCATAAATGGCATTAATTGATCTCATGCTACATGTAGGGGCAGAGGCCCCATCCAAGACGATTAGCAATGTCCAAGGAAAGAAAATGGATGCCAAAAGGATTCCCAACCCAGGTCTCGTGGATAGGGGTGCATTTGAAGGACGGTCCGAGGAGGAATGCCTCCTCGGACGTGATGAGTATGGCTCAAAAATGCATTCTGTTTGCTAGAAGGACTCACTCCAATTTACATTAGCAGTAGGGATGCGCCCCATAGGCCCGCAGGAAAGAAGGAAACGTAAAATATCCAAGGAGAGGCTACTGCTATCGCATTAAATGCGTTGCAACTACTTTTCTGGCTGCATTAATATGGAGAGGACCTGTGAACAGTGCTACCTTGGCCACCACAACTCACAGAAGGCTGAAAGGGAGTGTCCGATGGGACAAACACTCAAGTAAGGTACCAAATGATCAATAAGTGTAAGACCACGATAGTTTCAATAAGACTATATAAGAAGGGGAGTCCTTATGAGAAGGGGGACGAAGAAAAATGAGGAGAGAACACTGTAGCAGTACAAATGACTGTAATCTTCAAATAGTGACCGATATATATTCATCCTATCTCCTCGGACTGAGGATCTATGGATACTAACGTGTTTTACTTGTGTTCAACTGTTGTATAGCCCAATACTAACCGCTGTCCAATTCGCTAAGACCTAGTTCTATAGCTCACTCTTTACAAATTCATTGTTTCTGGGCTCTTTGAACCAAGACCCTATACCTCTTGGTCTTGGGCTTCGAATTGTGACCCTACACTACATTACCACCAATCCACCACCCTTTTTTTTTAGCGATGCTAGCCACTACGGAAGTAAGTAGTTGATGATGTTAACTTCAAATTGAGTTGATGTGGTTTGTTATTATTGGGCCATGTCTAAATTAGTAAATCTTCAATTGCAGTTAAACTATTAGAAAATTTCCCCTCTGGTATATGCATGTTTTTTTAGTTGTGTTTGTGTGTTATGTTTATGTTTCTTTTTCTTTTTGATTTGTCACCAATCCTATATGTTTTTGTGCATAACTCTATCCAAATTGGTTGCTATATTTGTATACTCTTCAATGTTTTTTTATAATAATATTTGATGTTTAATTCTATTATGTGTTATGAGTTTGATTTTTTTTTATTTCATTAATCTTATCCTTGTGTCGCTCATGCTAATACTAGTAATTTCATTTGAGATCATCTTAAGAATAATATACTCACATGATATAATAAAAATATAAAAGCGAGTGGTTAATATATCATAGTTGGACTTACACTTAGGGACGAATCTAGGTGGGGCCTAAGGGGCCCGGGCCCCCCTAGTCCAATTTTTTTTTTTTGTTATAATATTTTTCATTTTTGTAGTTAAGCCCCTTTCCAAAACCTTAGGCCCCTTTTTTTTCACAATGAGCCTAACTAGCCTCACCCAAATAACAACTATCCAGCAAAAAACCTTAACAAAAATAATAAAAATATTCACAATGATGATTTTATTTTAGCCAAAAAAAAAAACTATTTTACCACCAAAGAACCAAAAAATCATGTGTTATTAGAAAAGCTAAAACTAAGTTTTTTGCAACTACAGTAAACTGGTATAAATACCAGTTGACTGTAGCAAGTTGTTAAAAATAAAATAAAATATTTTATTATGATTATATCTCTTATTTCAATTAAAAAACTCAAATTATCTTGCTTCCTTTATTAAAAAAACTCAAATTCTCTTGTTTCTTTTATTGTTAATATTATTTTAAAGGGATAATTACACTTTACCCACCTGTGATTTGCCTTTAATTCGACGTGCCTACCTGTGGTTTTAATTTTGACACTTTACCCACTTGTGATTCTCACCATTACTATGTCGAAACCCACCTCTTCCTCAGCCGTTAGTCTAACACAGAATATATAAAAAACAAAACCCCAAACGGATCAAAACACTCTCACTCAAATCTTGAACATGAAGAACATACCCAAAAATCAGAAGAACATAATACTCAAATCTTTTCCTATTTGTCTCTTGAGTTGGCTCACTAGAGCAAGCCCAAGCATTTGTTCTTTTCTTTATATTTGTATATTTGTATACGGTTACTCTTTTACATTAATATAGTTCTGTCAATTATCTCAAGAAAAAAAAAAAGTGAACCCATAATTTTTGAACATAAACCCAAACCAAAAACTAAACCCAGAAATCTTGAAGATTAACCAAAAATCAAACCCATAAATTTTGAACATAACCCACACAACCACTGCAACCAAAGATTAAAACCAAATCAAACAACATCGGCATCGGCATCATCATCGTCACTATCGAACTAGTCAAATGACATCAACATCGTCACGGACGACGACGACAACGTTGTCTGAGAATTGGAGCTCGGCACCTTAACGTAAATGCTGCTATTGTTATCATTTTTGTGGGTTTTACCATCGGATGAGAATGTGAAGGTCGAGGAAGATGGACGACGACGATTGGGCTCTTGAGCGTTGGCAATGGAAGTGAAGAGACGAGTTTGGATTTGGGATTGGGATGAGAATGTTGTGAAAAATTTTGGGTTTCTTTTGATGGAGTTTAAGGTTTTGATAATTAGTGAATTCGCCATTGGGATTTTGTTTTCTATGCTCTGGGTTTTGCTGGAAATGTGTTTGGGGTTTTGACTATTTTTACTTTCCAAAACCACTTTTACATTTGCAGAGGAATTTTGCTCTTGGAAAAGCTTTGGGCTGGTTGGTCAGCTCAGGGTTTGGGCCTGTGTTGGATATTGTTTTTGTGTTCAACTTCTTGTAATTTTTCAGATTTTTGGTATGTTCTTCATGTTTTTGGGTATGTTCTTCAGATTTCTGGGTATGTTCTTCATGTTCAAGATTTGAGTGAGAGTGTTTTGATTCGTTTGGGGTTTTGTTTTTTACATATTTTGTGTTAGACTAACAGCTGAGGGAGAGATGGGTTACGACACATTAACGGTGAGAATCACAGGTGGATAAAGTATCAAAATTGAAACCACGGGTAGGCACATCGAATTAAAGGCAAACCACAGGTGGGTAAAGTGTAATTATCCTTATTTTAAATGAAGTTAAAAAAAAAAAAAAAAAAAAAAAAAAAAAAAAATTTGATATTAAGTGTATTGTAAAGTGAAGTGGTAAAATAGATAAAGTAACTTTTTGAGATGCTAAAACTAAAAGCTAAAATTTTTAGCACCATCAATGTAAATGCTCTAACTTCAACCAAAAATAAATAAATAAAATAATCCTAGCCAGCCTAGTATTAAAAAAAGACATTATTTTGTTTTTATTGGTAAATGATTGCATCTTAATATATTTAGAAATAATGATTTTGAGTATTTATAATTTTTTAATACTATATGGATGTCTATTTAGAGTTTTTTTTTTCTTTATACTTCAGTGCTTGCTAACTTAAAATCCTGAGTCCGTTCCTATTTACACTTATAGGGTTAAGTGGTGTTCTTATATGTTATATTAACTATTTAATTGGAGTTTTTTCAATGCGTTATCCCTTAATTTGTGATGGCCGAGGAGAAGTGCCAATCGATGGTGTGAAGTTTGCCAAAAAATACTAATGATAAAATTTAGATATTGTTTCTTAAATGTAATACACTGGTTTTTGTAATTAGATACAAATGCATAACTAGATTGAATTTAATTTTATCTCAAAAAATTTAATTTGAATTTATGTTGAAAATTATAATTTTTTTTTTTATTAATCAATGGAACCAAACCCAAAAAAAAAAAAAAAAAAAAAAAAAAACCAATACTATATATAATTTGATCAGTTCATTTTTTTTTTACACTTAAAAGTTATTAGTCCCTTAAAAAAAAAAAAAAAATCCTCTATATTTTTTAAGAGTGAAAAAGGAAAATTGCTTGCTATTAACAAATGTTGTAAAATTAGTTGTTGAGTAGACTCATATAAATAAGCGTGTTATGAGTAATGCTTTGATATTATGTTAAATTATCAACAGTGGGTTCTAATTAGCTTAACTGGTAAAATCTTTATTTCTCAACAACAATAAAAAACTGGTAAAGTCTTTAATGATTGAAACCCTCTTAAAAAAATGGTTAAATTACCAACAATTCATAGATTATTTCTTTTTTCCCTTTTTTTTATATATAAATTTTTATGTGTACTATACTACTATAAATAATTTGGTCGGTTCAAATTAAAAATAATAATAATAATATGAAGAAAAAAATAAAAATAATAATAATCCCTTTTCCAAACAGACAAAGGCAACCGACTTACCTCCTACTTGTAGTATAATAAGTAACCCATTAAAGCTTTCAACTTCGTTAGAGATAGTGGGAATTTGGGAGAAATAAACGAAATACAAAAGTGTAGCGGCCTTACCAATTGCTTTGCTGCTTATACACATGTTGGTTTCGATTTTGTTTTAAATAGAAGAGGAAAGTTTGCTCATACTGTTGTTGGTTTTGGATTTTAGTGGGGTTTGAGCTTGTTTTGGAAGCTGATGATGGAAGAGAACATGTGGATGGTAAATGGCATATGGGGAAAGACTGACCCAGAGAGCTTTGGTGACAGAGCATTCCAGGGGAAGCCTGTTAATACTGTTGTTAATGAGATATTGGCCGGTGAGATAGGTGAGCTTAAGATTGATGAGAAGCTTGTTCATATTGTACCCAGTTCTGGTTTTGATCAGTTGCTACCATATCAAAAGACTAGTGGATGGTTTGTTGGGGATTCCTCAGATGAGGATGAGGATGAGGATATGATGATGGAGGATGAAGTGGAAGCCAACGGTCATTGGGCTACACAACTACATCCAAATTTTGGCAATATGAGGGTTGATGTTCTAAGCATTGGTTCTTATTGGCTTCAACTCCAGATCAATGAAGCATGTGATTAGTTGGTTGGAGTGACAAGATGCATCCATTCTGCAGAAGATGTGCTTAAGATACTCGCTAAAGGTGATGATTGTGAAGTTGAATTGAAGGTGTTGGTGCATTTTCCAATATGATAATTTACAGCATCTCTACAAATCATATTTATTTAGCTTTGTTAAGCTTTTGTTGAGGAACCGGTTGAAAATTGTTTGGTGTACCCTTTTGGATCAGGCAAGCGATGCCAAAAAATATAAGAAGATTGAAGAGAAAATGATGGGAATGGGACCAGAAATGGTGGTAGTTGTGCATCGGTTGCATGCCGCAAGGGTTACTCCACAAGAAAGGAAATATGACTTGGTGAAGAGAATTAGAGAAGAGGCTTATCACGGAGAGAGAGAGAGAGAGAGAGAGAGAGAACGGGCTTGTCGTTTGAAGGATGAGAGCAAAGGAGATGAGGATGTAGGGAATTAATACAAAATTCCCAAACTTGTGAGAAACAAAATAGAGAAAACACACACCAAAGAAAAAATAATCACACGCACAAGACAATATTTATGTGATTCGGTAATTTGCCTACATCCAAGAGATTTCACTATTATCAGGGAACAAAGTGCGGTAATACAGTTTTTCTCTCTCTCAAAAACTACATAAAGAAAACCTTAATCACCAAAACAACGGTTTCTACATCCTGCGCACAGGATTCACAATGGGCTATAAAATAGGCCAAAAAATTGGCTTCAAATTAAAAAGCCAGCTTATTTTACTATTCAATTTATTTTTGCTACTATTTATGAGCCCCACTATACTTTTTGATACTATTTATGGGTCTCACTGTATTATTTCATCTAACTTTTACCTTTATCTATAGTATATTCAACAAAAAGTTTTTAGTTTCAGCAAAATAAGTGGATCCTAAACAGACCATTAGTTTAAAAAAAAAAAAGCATTCTTGCCATGTACTATAGAATTGCTTAGCAAACAGCAACTAAATAGAAACAAATTGCAAACTGTTTTATACATTCTCATCTATGTTGCTCTTGTTAGTCGAGTGAAGAAAATCATTGGGCTTTGATTTCATAAAAGTACATCTTTAAGATATTGAAAGTAGTTATAACAAGCCTCCTCCACATTCTCTACATCTAAATAATGTTTTGATGGGAACCAAATGGTGACTAAGGATAGCATGTGTAGCCTATAGTATGTAGAGAGAATCTATATATGACATTCGTTAGATCTATCATCCCCAATGCGCATTGCAAAATCAAGTGTTTTCCCATTGCTGATCATAGTAGAGACAACTTCCTCTACAACTAGCCCTTTAGATTTTAGTAATCCCCTGCAATGTTGATGCAACATTAGGCCCTCTAAACAACAAGAACAGTCATCACCTATGGAAGGGTTCTAGGCTTCTTGGAGTTTAAACATGTCCGCAGATGCCAATTCCAAAACATGAGATAACATAAGGAACTAGGAAGGATGAAGCAAATCAACTTTCAAACTTATGAAATCAATGGCCGTCATCAAATGTTGCTCTATCCTAATTGTTGCCACATACAATTGTACTTTTTTTCCACTAAAAGGCTGAAAGAGGGATTTCAAACACTCAAGTACTTTGTTCCCATTTATAACCCTCCACCGCCACAACCTTTATAATATAAATTCTTTTTTGTGGACTAGTTGCACAAGCAGGCATTGAATGTCCCAATTTTTAGGTGCTGATTGAAATTCATAATGCAATTTTAGTTGCCTTTGAAGAGTAAATAAGATGCGCATCCTATAAAGCCACTGTCAATCACAAGTCAGCTTCTACAACAATGGGAGCCCTTCACAATTGCAAATGTTTTCAATATTTGACAAGAGGATGTGAGTGCAATGACGCTATTCATCAGCCAATTTAAATGCCACTAGGCTGCACAATTTGAACTGATGTGGAAGATAGCCACATCTACTCTGCAATCTCAAAAGCTCTTTTGAAAAACCTTGATTACCAATTAGCAAGAGCCCACTCAAAACCTGATTGAAAGTGAACAACTTCCCAGCCACCAACAAATCATTTGATTTCTTCCTCACAAACATATCGCACTTATCAAAACATTATATATATCCAAATTTGGGAAGCAAACCCCACTACCCATCTTTTCAAGCACCTCCAATCCTTTTTCTTCTCTCCTACATCACAAAAATAACCAATCCCAATGTTATACATCTGAACATTCGGCTCCCACTCATCGTCCTTCATTCTTCCCATAAACTCCAATGCCCTATCCATTTCACCTGCGTGACACAATCCTCTAACCAGCACACTATAAGCCGTTGAATTAGGCACATAACCCTTCCCCACCATCTCCTCAAAAACCAAAATCGCATTTTCCACACTATCCTTCTTACTTAAAATCTAAATCAAAGCATTATATGTCACAACCAAAGGAAGCAACCCTTCCTTAATCATCTCATCAAAAACCTTTCTAGCTCTCTTAATCTTGCCTGCACAACCAAACCTGTGAACCAAGGGAGTATAAGTAACAACAACAATCCCATATTTCCTTTTATTCATTGGTAAAAAGAATTCCCAAGCTTCCTTAATCTAACTAGCGTTATATTATACATTGTTAAGCTCGAATTCAATCCTCTCTCAACCATTTCCTTCAACACCTCCAACGCCTTAGGCGTCCGCTTAATCAAACAAAACCCTTTTGCAATTATATTATAGCTAACACAATCAGCCTTAAACCTACCCTTTAATATCCTAAACAAGTTATGAGCCATTTCAACGCGTTTCAACTTACACAAAGTATCAAGAATAGTATTGAGCGAATTCAATTCATGAAAACAACCATGTTCGTGCATTGACATGAAGAGTTTGAAGGCTCTATCGGGTTGGAGAGTGGCATGGAAGTAAATATGGGGGTTTTGGAGTGTGGGTTTTGAGATGGGAGAGTGGTGAAGGAGCTCTTTGAAGCTGAGTGAACAATTTCGATTTTCCTAGTCCCAACACACAAGTTTTTCATAACCGTTATTGTTTAATTGGGCTCTAATTTGTTTTGGACTTTATCACTCTCTCATTAATATGGCTGTAAGTGGACCAAGCCTACTGAAACTTGATTATTACTAAAAGTTTAGGTGTAGTTGCACTTATCATGGAACAAGATTATAGGCTCAGGAACTGGCTTGAGTCCAGTGCATAGGCACACTAGACCTATTGAGATGCTGACATATGTTAAATATTTGGCACATTTCAATTGGTCTCATGTGCACTAGACCCAATTCTTACCCATATTTTCAAACTTTGTTCATTTTCTTATCAAACAAACTTGAACTTGTTCACAGTTTATTTCATTCATTTATTGTATGCTCAAAAAAAAAAAAAAAAAAAAAACTTCATTCATTTATATAAAATTCTGTACCCATTCTTAATAGTAAAAATGAACTATTGATATTATCAATAATCTAAAAATAATAAAACCTATTAACAAATTTATATAATCTAATCTCAAGTTTATATAAATATATTTTTAGACAAATACACATAAAAATATAATATTATATATATATATATATTTAAATCAACTCTCATGTTTACTAATTTGTTCACAAATATATTATAATGTTGAGGTTAACTCGTTTATTAACAAACATAAACTTGAACTTGAGGTTAACTGGTTTGCTAAACAAATGAATATAAACCAATCTTTTCTCGACTAAGCCCAACTGGTTCATAGACAATTTTGGTTCATTTTTCATTTACCACGGTACTCTATAGGCCTGGCCCAGCTCTAAAGAGTGAACAGTTGAAGACCTCGGCCACTATACTTTCAAAAACCCTGGGCGCGGACCGAGCAGTGAATTTCGACCACCACACACGGCGCGCACTTTAGAGGAAAACACTGTTTGATTTTTGGGATTTGTTTTGAATGAACAAGAGCGCAAGCAATTAAGCTTTGAACAGAGAGAGAGAGAGAGAGAGAGATGAATTCAAAAGAGAGTTGTAGAAGTGAGCTCCGCATTGCGATTCGTCAGCTCAGTGATCGTTGCCTCTACACTGCTTCCAAATGGTACTCATTTCTAAACTCCAAAACCCTATAAAACTCTAAACCCCCAATTTTTGATAAGTGCTTTTGTTGCTTCTGAAATCACTCACTTAATATTCTTGTTTTTTTCATATTAATCAATGTTCTTTTGTTTGAATTCCTGTGTCTATTTATCTAATTAGTGTTAAAGTTACTGTCTTTATGCTCCATTTGGTAACTAAGCAACTTGATTAATAGGAAAACAAATAGTCATAATTGTAAAACCCTATCCAGAATCTCTAACTTAACTAACCCAAGTGCATATTTTTCTTTCCCTTTGTCAAAATTGATGTAAAAACCTTGTTTTTTCAAATGGGAAAGTGAAAAGTATATTTCTAGTTTGCTACCCCATTTGTTTTTTCCTTGTTTTGATCATCAAATATTTGTTTGATTTTATTTGCAATGGATTTTGATTTGTTGGGTCTATGGTAAATTGGTAATGCAGGGCAGCAGAACAGTTGATGGGTATCGAGCAAGACCCAGCAAATTTCACGCCTTCAAACACCAGATTCCAGTGGGGAAGCTCAAGCATTCGCAGGAGATTCCGGACCAATGAGATCACTTCAACACCCATTGCTGGTGTGTCGTACGTGTCCACTCCTGTGATGGAGGAGGACGATGCTGTGGATGGTGACTTTTACCTCCTGGCTAAGTCTTACTTTGACTGCCGAGAATACAGGAGGGCTGCTCATGTGCTACGGGACCAAACCGGGAAGAAATCTGTGTTCTTGCGTTGTTATGCTCTTTATCTGGTTTGTTGCATACTCTTCTAGCTGTATAACTTATATTGTTCGTTCTGTTTTAGATTGGATATTATATGATGGTGGGTTTTGATACATTAGGAATGAGACTTGTTTTCTGTATTGTGTTCTTTGTTGATTGTAGGAAATAAATCAATAAGAGATTCAATTTGGTAGGATTTAGGAAAAACACTAGCTGGTTCAGGATGATAGTCTTTAGAATTCTTATTTGAAGCCTTTTCTAAATCTTCCCTTTTTTATTTGGGTGGAAGCATGTAAAGTTGTCGTCGATGGAGTTGAATCATTAATACCCAAGGTTAGTGGTTGGTGACTTGGTGCTACAAAAAGTGTCAACTATGCAATAATTGGACTTAATACCCAGAACCAAAAAGAAGCATGGTATAATGAGGTTTTGTTTAGATGAGAAATGGTGGCCAGACATGAGACTTGCTTCAATGTTTGATTTAGGTATGAAATTTCACTAATAAATAACTGAAAGCACATGCATACCTAAGGTGATAAAGTTAAACCTTTTTCAGGTTTGAATTTTGGGCTAAGTGCCTACAGTTTTGCAATGGCTGCAACAAAGACTGAATATACTTATGCATAGCTTTGATCACTAGCGGAAAGTCATGAAGAGTGCATAATTTCTCATGCCAACCCAAATTGCACGAAAATTAAAGAATCTCATGGTATTTGTGAGATAGTATAGGGGGTTGCATAGTTCTTTATTTTCCTACTTCAATAAATTTTTGATCTGTTATGAATGGCGTCAAGAGCTACTTCTGTTTATTTTTATGTTAGCATGTTAATATTAAATAGTAAAAATAACTAGAAGTAACTCTAACAAATGGCACGATACCTATTGATTTTTAAGGATATATGGTCTATTCGATCTTTGGTTTTTTTTTCAGAAGTTTTATATGTATAAATACTCTTATTCCCATTGTTTCATGAAGGCTGGGGAAAAGCGGAAAGAAGAAGAGGTGATAGAACTTGAGGGACCCTTAGGTAAGAGTGATTCTGTGAACTGCGAACTGGTCTCTTTGGAGCGTGAGTTATCAACACTTCGCAAGAATGGCTCAATTGATCCATTTGGATTGTACTTGTATGGTCTTTTTCTCAAAGAGAAAGGCAGCGAGACTGTTGCTCGTACAGTTCTTGTTGAGTCTGTGAATAGCTATCCTTGGAACTGGAATGCATGGTCAGAGCTGCAGTCTTTGTGTACTACAATTGACACCTTGAACAGCCTCAATCTCAACAACCATTGGATGAAGGACTTCTTTCTTGCCAGTGCTTACCAAGAAATTAGGATGCACAGCGAATCTTTAGCAAAATATGAATATCTACAGGGAACTTTTGGTTACAGTAATTACATCCAGGCTCAAATTGCAAAAGCCCAGTACAGTTTGAGGGAATTTCAACAAGTTGAAACAATATTTGAAGAACTTCTAAGAAATGATCCTTACCGAGTCGAAGACATGGATATGTATTCCAATGTGCTCTATGCAAATGAGTGTTCTTCTGCCCTGAGTTACCTTGCCCATAGGGTATTTATGACTGATAAATACAGGCCTGAATCTTGTTGCATTATTGGCAATTACTATAGTTTAAAGGGGCAGCATGAGAAGTCAGTTATGTATTTTAGGAGGGCACTCAAATTGAACAAAAATTATTTGTCTGCTTGGACACTTATGGGTCATGAGTATATTGAGATGAAAAATACTCCAGCTGCTGTTGATGCCTATCGACGGGCTATAGATATAAATCCGTGTGATTATCGAGCATGGTATGGACTAGGACAAGCTTATGAGATGATGGGCATGCCATTCTATGCCCTACATTACTTCCGAAAATCCGTATTCTTGCAGCCAAATGATTCTCGGTTGTGGATCTCAATGGCTCATTGTTATGAAACTGATCAACTTCGCATGCTTGAGGAGGCAATTAAGTGTTACAGAAGGGCAGCAAATTGTAATGACAGGGAAGCAATTGCCCTGCACCAACTAGCAAAGTTGCAATATGAACTTGGGCGTCCTGAAGAGGCAGCATTTTACTACAAGAAGGATTTGGAGAGGATGGAAGCTGAAGAGAGGGAAGGACCAAATATGGTAGAAGCTTTGCTTTATCTTGCTACGTACTATAAAACCCAGAAGAGATTTGACGAGGCAGAGGTGTATTGTACCCGTCTTCTGGATTTTACTGGCCCAGTGAGTTCTTCATATTTTTCCCCCCTACTGTCAATGTTTTGCATAAAAACCCATATTACTAATTTTTTGAATATGAATCACTGATTTTGCACTTTTTTGCCCATGATTGCAGGAGAAGGAAACAGCAAAGAGTTTACTTCGAGGAATGAGAACAACA
Organism: Quercus lobata; assembly: GCF_001633185.2. Lineage (NCBI taxonomy): Eukaryota > Viridiplantae > Streptophyta > Magnoliopsida > Fagales > Fagaceae > Quercus > Quercus lobata. Next base: position 13,675,842 of record NC_044913.1, read on the forward strand.
CAATCTGGTTTCCCTTCGATGGATGTTGAGCACTTCTCTCCCTAAATTTTTTGTTTCCAAATAGATGTACATGTATATGCCTCTACTCCCAGTTTATGAATTATGGAAATCAATGACTGATAAAAATCTTGGGATGAGATCAGAATGCAAACATATCTTGAACGCTGCTGAACAAATTGATGTATTTTCAATTGTAATCTAATTAATTATTTTCATAGTGGGATAGATGCTACCCCAATGGAATGTTTCAGTCTGAATGTGGTGCTGCAGTTATATAGGAAACAAGTTTGAAGTTTGGAAAGTATTTCTTCCTTATTTGGAGTTGCTGTGCACTAGAACTTGATTCTTGACTAGAAGTCCAATGTAATTCTTCTGAAGTTTAATCTGTTGTGATCGTTTATTAATGTCATATAATAAGTACGAATGCTGTTCTTGTTTTGTGTTCTCCATTTCATGAGACATTTTGCAGCTATAAATTATAATGAATCTCTTAATCTCATAACTTCAAGTCTTTTGCTTGCTTACTGTCTTCTTCTTCTTTTAGGTGGGTGGGTAGGTTCAGGGGATAAGATGTTGCTTTGGAAGTCAGGATCCAAATGATGATAAACTTCGTATACAGTCAGTTGCATAGGGTTTGAAATTGTCATGAGCCTATCTGGACGGTAATTTGGAGAACAGGCTGGACCACTTATGATAGCTATAATGGTGTCCAAAGAAGCTCTGTTCTTCAGGTGTGCTGTTTGTGCAGCATTCTTTTTCCTTATGATTCTTCAGAGGCACGTGTTTGATACCATCTGCGAAGTGCAAGAGAGAGGGATGACATAGGGACTATCTATGGTAGGTATTTCTCATGCAGAGAACTGTGAGAGGAATTTCATGCACTTGTAAGATACCCAAGCTTGATACCCAAAATGTTATGGTTATCTTCAGAAGGGACTAGTCAATAACTTCTTTTATTTAATTTGTGCTTTTTTTTTTTTGGGCAAGTCAGATTTTATTACCAAAACACAATGTACAACATGTAGCAAAGGCAGCTACATACAAATAGAGCAGACCATCACGTCGTTGAAAACACTATCCAACACAAGCCAGCCAGGTTACATAACATCAGCCTAAGAACAGACTCGCGTTAAAATTGGAAAGAGGAATACCCCATCTGCATCACAACTCTGTTGAAAACAGAGTTCTTAAAACCCCCTTTAAACTCAAGTTGTAGGCATTTGCATTTCTATTGGATAATGTCAAGGACAACTACAATCCCTTCCCGACTCGAAGAGTCAGATTAATTACAGGTCATCCCCTACATTACCCTTTCAGACTCCAGAGAAGTTAGAACCTTCTTCACCCTGGTCCTAGAATCACTCCCTCTTTAAACCTCCACCAAAAATAGTTGCAGGTAAAAGCATGCATTTTAACTACGGATTCAAACAGGAGCGACCTTTTATCCATTTCAACCTTTTGGCCACAAAAAACAGTTGACATGGGGTATTTTTGGGGGTCTTGTGTTCATTGCCATGGTTTCCTTTTGAGCTTGCAGCAAATCAATTTGTCTTGCTTCATTATTTGTGTAATTTGAATTCAGTTTGGTTATGAAAACTTCCCCAACATTAGAAAGAGCAGTAGTTATCCTCACAGACAAATTTATGATAATTTAAGAAAATAAATTCCCAAATTAATAATGAATGGTCTCATAATCTCATTAGCGGTTGAATTTGTCCCATAATAGATAGCCATGATGGGTAACACCTTATTTTATATTGGTTAGCAGTTCTTTCCCACATCTATGGTCATCTTGAGACTCTTAAGTTGAGAAAGTCCAGCTTCAAGAGCAATAATAAATTAAGTTGGCGGGACGAAATCCAGCTCAATGCCCCAAAATGGTACTAAGACATTTGAATGAAATACACATCTGCCAATTCAATTTAAAACAGGTAAGGAACCACAGGAAATTTTCCTTCCAAGTGGATGCAGTTAACCTATCTCACATATAAAATTCAAGTTTTATTCACCCACACTTATAAATTCAACGACATCCACTAGATGCAAATTTAACACAGTTTTCAATTGCAAATAACAATCATACTAGGGTTCATATCTCCACTTAGTTCTCTTTATTCAAGAGTTTAGCTTCGATTTGGGTCTGTGAAGAAGTTGTTGACGGATGGCATAATTTCTGGGGACTTGTTGCGGACAAATTTTCTTACGAAATGCTCAGCGTACTTCTCCCCCTCAGCAAAGTTGTCCAGCACTCCAGCAGCCCTCTTCTCCTTGTTCACCCTGATAAAGAAGAAAGCAAAACTATATATCACCTTGTGATTATCCTTAAGCATGCTACATCGCAACATCATATAATCATATTATTAGTAGGTAATTATGAGTGAGTGACTCCCAAGGAGAGGACAAACGAAAGATTCTAACTAATGACCCCCTACAAAACATGGTCCTCAGCCAATTGTGCTACCCCTTTTGGGTTCTCCCATTCCTCCCAAAAGTCTCAATTATTATTTACCACTACACACTAGCTTCTCACAAGAAAAACCAATGCTTGTGAAATACCAATTTTTCCCCTAGTTTGACAAAAAGATACTAAAATAAATGGGCAAAACTTAGGTACAGTTTCTTAAGTGTCGTACATTAAATCTTCCGATCAAATTCAAACACAAGGTAACATTGACCAATGAAATATAAACGTTAATTTTTTTCAAAGACAATTAAATTAAATTTGAGAAGCAAATGTACTGCACCTAAATAAATTGTACCCCAAGTGTTGCCCTAATTTTTTTTTTTATATATATTTATTGATAAGTTATGAATGCTAGTATATATATTTGATTAGAACTCCTTGGTGTCCAGGTTTTAATACCTTCAAAATAACACTACCGCTTAATTGAAAATGATTTAATAATAAAACAAATTAAGCACACAGATAAATTTATAGATTTAAAATCACCCATCAAATTATACTCCCACTAACAACCCCACACATAAAAAGGCCACATTCTCATTATAAATGATTGCATAAAAGAAAGTTAAAAATGTAGAGTGAAAAATTCAAATTCTACAAAATTAGGACATGTTCTAAATTTAAAATTTAAGAAAAATACACAAAAACCCTGTGGTTTTCCTTAAAAACTTTAAAAGTCTCAAGTGTAACACTAAACTCTCATTTGTATTACTCAATATGTAAACCAATAAACATTTATAAAAACAAATAATAAGTTGTTCAGGTAACAACATGTATCCATGTTATTTTCCCATAAAACAGTATTAGAGAATGTTTTGTGTTAGTGTATTGCACACTTGCACTTGAAACCCCCAAGAGGTTAAGTGTTAACAGTTTAAACATAAAACAATACCACAAGACATTGAGTGTTACACTCACAACCTCAAGGGCTTCCCTTTATTTTATTTTATTTTTTGTAGGGAAACCTTACAGATTTTTTCCCCCCAAAAAAAAGTTATAAATTCTAAATTGCCAACTATAGTTACATGTAACACTAAACTCTCAATTGTATTATTTTGTGTGTAAACCTTTATAAAAACAAATAGTAAGCAACATGTGTCCATAATATTTTCATATAAAACAACATCAAAGAATTTTTTTTTGTTAGTGTTACACTCAAAACCACCCAAGAGGTTAAGTGTTACACAATCGAACGGTTTAAACATAAAACAATACCACAAGTGTAACACTCATAACCTTAAGTGCTTCTGTTTTTTTTTGTAAAGAAACCTTATAGGTTTTTTTTCCCCAATAAAAAGTTAGTAATTCTAAATTTTCAACTATTGTTACATCTTGTGGGTTCCAATTACTTGTATAGTTCCTGCCTAGTGATTGGTATAGGCAGGAATTGAATCATCAAGGACGTCCGCCGTAGGTTGAAACTCTCTGTAAAAAAATATTTAAAAATAGTAAAAAGTATTTTTTTAATAAAAAAATCTCTCGTTTTTCCACTTCATTTATAAACTCTCAACCTAAAAAATAAAATAAGATAATCCCTTTTTTTTCCATTTCATTTTCTTAATAACTCCCAAAAATAGACATAGAGTTAATATAATCCATAATAACAAATTAAATGAAATATAAATAAATAAATATTAACCAATTTCAAATTTTTTTTTTTTTAAATTCTGAATATATACACATAATCATATATATATATATATATATATATATATATACCTGACTTCAGGGTTGATGCAGATATTGCGGACAAGCTGGAACCCGCAGATCCCTATTGCAGCTCCTACGGCCGCAAACAGCGGATAAACCTACGCTTACCATAAAAACAAAAAACACACAGTACTAAATATTTGGGACTGAGATAGATCTAAAACTCTATCTAATTATAGAAAGAAAAGACATAAACAGAAAATCAAATCAAAGATTGATAGATAGATAGATATTTTTTAGTCAATACTACTATAAAAGTGTTGTGGAACAACAAACTGTGGATCTGAGCGTACCTCGGGCCTCAGCCATCGATTCGCCATTTCAACAACGCACGGACTTGAGAGTTTGAAAGTTTGTGAGGAAAATGCGGCGAGGAAAGAGAGTGAGAAAATTGAAATGGCGAGACCTTTTATATTTGATGAGTAAAGATTGTTAGAAATGTTAGTTTTTTATATATTAAAAAAATATTATTAATTAGTATATGCTTCTTTTTTTCTTCTTTTTTGGTGGAGTATGGTGTAATCTGATTGGGTGGAATGGGAAAGAGAGAGAGAGAGAGAGAGCAAACGCAGCACATTGTTTTGTGTGGTGTAGTAAGCCAATCATCATTCGACACGTCAGGACATGTGGTTCTCGAGGCTAAAATATTGCCTAACTTATTTTTCTTTTTTCTTTTTTATATAGAAAGATATAAATAATGTAAATATTGCCAGCCACTTAAGCTCGCACCATTGAGCGTACCTTTGGATTGGGCGGTTTACCTAATTCGAGCGTCTGCCTTTTTTTAGTAAGTCTTACGAGTACTGTTTAAAGACCCACAAAAATCAGCTAAATATATATTTTCACGTAAATTTGGATTTCATAGTACTATTTATATATTTAAAAATTATTTTGTTATAATATTTTCAGTAAATAAGTGGTATCTAAACATACCTTGTGAGTATGCATTTGGAACAACTGAAAATTTCAGCTTATATGTAATTTTAACTTATTTTTGCTACTATTTATGGGTTTTCCTGCATTTTTTGATATTACTCATGAATCGCACTATATTTTTCAACTAATTTTTACCTTTATTTACAGTAATTTCAGCAAAAAAATTTCAGTTTCAGCTAAATAAACTGTTTCCAAATAGACACTGAGTGTATGATAGAAAAATATGTAAATTTTATACTGTGTATACACATTTTTTTTTCTTAAAAATGAGTAATAGTATAAATTTACAATTTTGCTACAGTACATTAATACTATTTATTTTGAATTTTTTTATTATTATATTTTTACAAGGATGAAGGAAGTGAATGGATGGTAGTTGATGTGTGTAAAAAAGATAAATAATCTTTAAAAGTCAAGAAAATTTGATATTTTAATGAAATGTAGTGTAGAATAAATAATTTGATTTGAGTTCTTTTGAAAAGTAAATGTAAAATATAAAAGTAAGTTTTTATGCTAAGACATACAAGAATTTTTGCCTATGTTGATGCAGATACTTAGTTCTATTACTACTTTTTTTTTTGGGTGAATTTCATTAACATACCCTCAAATTTAGGCTAGTGCCAACCATGTCCAAGATATTTCATAACTAACTAATTTGGTCCCTAAACCTAACTAGACCCGTTAGTCATTTTTCTCAACTTTCTTAAGGACCAAGTTTGATTTAAAGGCCAAATTAGTAAGTTTTAAAATTTCTTAGACATAATTAGTATTAGAATAGACCTAAGCATTAGACTAAATCTCAAGCAATATTAAACCTTAGGATATGGTAATGGAATATACCTTCTTTTTTTAAGAGGTCCATTGCTATTAGCCTAGCGCCCACTGGTATGTGCAATAGGAGAACATAGTATTTGTTAGTGGCATGCGTAATAGGAGAACATAGTATTTGACTATTTGTTAACGCCTGTCGTTGATAATTACTAGTAGACTAAATAATTTAGGCTACTGCTGTAAAAGCATACAAGTGACTGATTAACAACCATAAAAGAAAGGGTCAATGGTGTTTTTTTTTCCCACCCTGTCATGATAATTTGATACTTGAAGAATGAAGGATTTAAATTTTGAATAACTCAATTGGAACATCAAGAAATGCCAACTAGTAGAGCAACAATCAACAGTGTTAAAAAGAGAAATAGTTAATTAAACATATTGCAAATGTATAAGATCAAAACAAACATTTTACTTTACATAGTACTTGAAAATTGCTTGACTAACACCTACCCACATTCACAATTTGTTTTTCCACTATAAATTTATGTAAAACTGATGTTAACTATGAATTCAAGAGAAAATGATGTCAATGACAAAGACACGATGCGAATTTGTGTGTCTGCAATTGGTGTCAACCACACAGCACGATGGCTTCAGGTATCATGGCCATTACTTATGCTTTGCTTAGTTTACAACTCTGTAAAAAAGGAGTTCACTGCCCATCAACCTTACCATATGAGTTTATCATTTGGATTCACATGCATCTTGCAGTAGTCATTTGCAACAAATTTCAGTCACAAAAGAATCAATAGATCAACTAATGGTCGTTCTGATTTTGAGAGGAAATGGTATGGGAGTAACAGAATATAGCACAATTATTTGCCAATTGTCTCCGGAAAGGTTTGTCAAGCAGCATGGGTGGAGTGGGGCCAAAAAAAAAACGAGCAGTATGTAGCGATGATCACAATTCAAACAAAATATGCAAAAAAGCTCCTACTTCTCACAAATTTGTTACAAAGAAACATGGACTTTTCCTCTTTCATACCCCAAAATTTGGATGATATCAGAATCTTTTCACCATCAAGCTTAACTGTACAACGCCAACAAGTAGCAACAATAACATACTCGGTCATGCACAGATTCATTCAGAGGCATAGGTTTCTTCCAATTAACTTCAACATACATGCATGGCATACGCCTCTGGCGAGTCTGGCATGATTGATGAAATACTTACATGAGACTCTTTTGGTTAGTCGCTGATGCTGCCGATCAGCTTGTTGATCTATCCTACACTTTACGAGCACGGTCACGCCAAGATCCTTGTTGCTTTGCTAGTACCTAAAACCATGGTAATGATAACATAAATCATGAACAAGCAATCCCAAACTACCTCTCTCCCAAAAGCAGGTGAAATTACTTACTTTATCACTTAAGAGGCTTGTAACAGGGCCATTTTCCTCTTTGTTGTCCTCCATTTCAGGCTCACTCTCTGTACTAATGGAAGGCAGAATTGATGATGCTCCAAACATGGCCTCATCATGAGCAGCTTTAATTTGTTCCTCTCTTCTTGTCTTAAAAATCACAATAGATAAATTACAATTGGAAACAAGAAACTCTCTCTCACATCATGAGAACCAAATTGTCACAACTAACATGCATGATTATCAAATGGAAACTATCATGAGTAACAGATAGCAGAAAAGATGGGCCATAATACCTCGACTGCAGAAAAGCGAAAGCTCTGGCCAATGTGCTTGACTAATGCTTTATCATCTTCTGCAGCTGCAGACATGGTAAACAATTTTTTTTTCTACCATCAGTTCTTTGCTTATCTCATCCACAGTTCATAAGAGATTATCATGGCATAATGTTGTCTTTCAATTTACGGGATACCCCAAACACCTGAGATGTCTCTACATTGAATCTATCCCCTCAATCAATTGTTGGGCTCATATTATGACCTTGTAATTTGAATCCAACATATGGCACAAAGAGGGAGAAATTCTGTGAGCAGAATATTGCACCAGTCAGATGATAATAAGTTAGCTCAATCAGAACATTGCAGCAGACAAACTATTTGGGGTAAAAAAAGGAGGTATTTCTTGGGGAAGGCAGGACACAGGGAGAGAGGTAAAGGGGCAAAGACCTATGGTTTGTAGAGGACCTATAATTCTGTTTTGCAATAAAGTCCCTTTATAGAATGAAAGTGTCACTTCCAAATCTGTGGAGCTAGCCCTATCTCTAAGTGAATAATAGAGCAAAACAAAATGATCATTTAACTTGCTTCTCAAAAGTGGCAATAAGATAGCCAAAATAGCAAATTCCTTAAGAGTGAGCCCTATTTTCCTGCAATGAATGAATTTATAGAAGAACAGAGTACCCCAACCTTGCCCTTATTTTTCCTTTCTGTTTTTCAATATAACCACAAAAACAGTAGCTGCCAGTGCCACTAGGCTCTGAGCTTAGATTTCTTACTAAATTTGGAAAAAAATTAGTCATACTTGTTAGAACTTTGTGCATTTTCAATGATATCTTTTACGCCAGAAAAGTCCTTAATAATGTCTCAATATTACAAGAGAGTAAAATTTACAGTAATTAATATTAAGCTGCATGTGAATTGCACCTCAATCACACAAGCAGAACTAACACTGAACTGCATGTGATGCACAATATAAAATGGAATCTCTGTTGACATTTGGAAATCCATAGATTATGTTGCAAGGAGACACCCAAGCTAACATCTCTCAATATTGGATCAGACAAAAAGTATAGGAATGCAGGAGAAAACTAGCAACCAGTAACAGGTGGCAGCTTAATGACTCCATAGATGGGATAAAAGCAATATTGTATAATCAAAGTTTAATGGCAATGATATGCAAATAATAAACCAAGAGACATGTATGGCCAACACTATCTATATTCTATAGTACAAATTCAAAAGTCATTGTTATGGGTATAGATTGTTGACCTTCAATCTCCTCGTCATCAAGTGGAGCATCTTTGTTGAATTCAAACCGTTCCCAACCTGAGCCCATGCCCTTTGTTTCATCCTTTTCAGCTGCATATAAAAGTGACATTTTAATAATACTATAATAGGAATGAAAGATGGTTAACTAGCAACCACACAAAGAATTTTAACTACAATTTTCTGTTTTATACAGGTCCCCCTCGCTCTGAGAGAAAGAGAAAGGAGCTCTATAGGGAGGTGGCTTCCATGTTAATAGGAATGAAAGATGTTTAACTAGCAACCATACACAGAAGTTTAACTACTATTCTTTCTGTAATTTACAGGTCCCCCTCACCCAGAGGGAAGCATTATGATATGGTCCAGTAGTAGCCTCAAAAGTTTACCTTTAATTTTTTTAATTTAATTTAAATGCTGTTGTTTATAAAATCTAGTTATTTTGAAACAAAAGAAGACATTTCCTTTAAAAGTTGTCCTTTTGGCTTCATAGCTATAATTAGAAATAAGAACATGGGCAATCTGTTCATACTGCTTCAAAGTTAAATTAATTTTAAAAAAACATCATAGATAATTACCAAGTGATAAGGACCAAACCCTTTAAAAAACAATAAGCCGATAACTCAATATGTACGAGTTCATCTATACTTTAAAGTTAAGATTCATCAATTCTATTGACAGATTGTCAGAACTTCATCTGGGTTCGAACCCTATTAAGAGTAAAATCTTCCATGTGGACTTACAAAAACTTCATTTTCAAATAAAACTTCAGCCCCCACAAGGTCTTCCTTAAATAAAGCATGCATTGTCACTTCACAACCAACAAAGCAAAAGGATCACAAGGAAGAGCAATAACATCATGTGCAAAAGTTGAAGAAGCACACCACTCAGTACTCTTCCACAGACGTGGCCACTAAGAAAGAGTAGGTTTGACAATCAAGAACAACTAAAGTACTAAAATCCCATTTTATTCTCAAATTGAAGTCCTGTCACAATGCTTTAATAGCTTCCCTTATTAAATGGACAAATTAAGAGCGCACTTTGATAAACTGTTGACACATAACTATCATGGGATATTATAAATCATTATTAGAAAATTTTATAACTACTGCAATTACATTATTCTGATTATCAAATTCCAAGAGTATTGGCAACTTCAACATCTTTCCAAATGTCTCAAATTCATAAGATACGATAATGGGGGAGATTGCAAGAATGGGTGCTTTCAACTTCAAAGAATCATGCTATCCTGTTTATTTTTATTTATTTATTTTGGCAATAACACTGGTATAAACGCAGTTCCATACACAATTAGTAGGTCATCTTCTCATCAAACAGAATTGCTGCCTCTTAGATTATATTATTTTATCAAGTTCACTTCAACATTCTCAATGCAAGAAGAAATGACTGAGCTTAAAAAAAGACTAATGTTCACTAAAGATGGAAACTTATTAGAAGAATCTACATAGATGGCACATTTTCTCAACTTTAACTTATGTTCAACAAAGTAGCATGTTTGTGAGCATATGCATATGACTCTATATACCACCTAACTTGCTCCAAACGTAAACTTCGACCATCAACAAGTACTTTCAAAGCCCACCAAATTCATCTGGTTTAACTCATGCGCACTAGGTTACCTCGCAAGTGAAACCCATCTATCGCAATTCATGTACATTTTACACAAACCATAATTCTTTTACATAGATTAATAAAACAGATACCAGCATTCATTTACTAAAACAATAACCCAACACCTAAATTCTTAAGAAAGAAACAAACACAATACTAATGTAGCATCTTAGATAAGTTAGTTACCAGTTTCAGCAAGCTGAAGTTTCATCTTGGCTTTGACTCTTTCAGCTGGTGTCTGTTTACAACACAAAGAGAGAAACATATATTTTTCATCATACTTCTCTATTTGTCAATGGTTCAAATTCTCTCTACAATCAATCATACAGGTTAGGCGTTTTGAGAGTCCAAAAGAGCGTTTTTAAAACCCAAAACTCTACTCATTTTAAACTTAAAAACACCGTTTTGCAACAGCTTATAGAACCACATAGACACCCATAAATAAGTATTCTACAATGCATATGAATCATAAATACAAGAAACTTAAAACAAAATCAGAAATTTCAGCTAGCAAGCAAGCGTTGAATTCAGAAACATTACCATTTTGTCATAGCCTTCAATCAACTTAGAAAAATCAACTCTATCCCTATCCTTATCTTCGCCTCTACTCTTCTCCGATCTCCTCCTCTCTCGCGGCGACACGCTCCTCCTCCTCTTCCTCTCTCTGTCCCTGTCCCTATCCCTATCCCTGTCTCTGTCTCTATCTCTATCTCTATCTCTGTGACTCTCTCTGCTCCTACTTCGCCTCCTCGAATGCCTGTCTCTGTCGGTTTTCTCATAAGCCCTAGAGTGTTTTTCTTGTTTATCTGAGGTGGGTTTCTTCTTGAGCTTGTTTTGAATGGATTCGAGCTGAGCTTGCTTTTCGAGCTTGGAGGCCTTGGAGGGGCTGGAGGCTCTGACGAAGGAGCTGAGGAAAGAGGAGGCGGAAGGCAAAGCCGAGCCTCTCGACGGCGGAGCTTTGGCCTCTGAGGCAGAAGAGGAGGAGGAAAAGCCGAGGCCTTGTTTGAACCTGGCGGCGCCTTGGCCTTTGCGACTCAGCTCGTCGTAGTACGCCGCGGCTTTGTCTTCCTCCATTTTCTTCTGCTGCTATTTTTTTCTCTCTGTAAAATGGTTTAAACTTTGTCGAAACGACGTCGCTGCTGTGCTGTGGAAACTGTATGTAATGACTAATGAGGAAACTAAAAAGGGCCAACCCTGTATTCTAAAGCCCAGTTAGGAAGCCCTTGAAAGTGTATGATTTCCTTATGGGCCCCTTCTTCTTGGTCCTAGCTGAAGGCTAAAGAACCTTGGGAGACTTGTAGATTTTCTTGTGAGCCAGTAGGTCTTGCATGTCTTCGATTGGTTGTTTAGTGGGGGGACTGCCTAAGCCTAAGTTTCGCATGATAAAGACTTCACCAAAGTTGTCCACTTTATTGTAAGTCTCCCTATGGCATGTGTGTTTCATATTAGTTTATTTAGTTTTTTTTGTTTTTTGTTTTTTTTCTGTTAAAGGCGTGCTAAAATATACAGAAAAAAAGAATAAGGTTTTAAAAAATTGTGCACAAAAGCTAAAAGCTAAAAACTAATAATAAATAAATAAATAAATAAATAAATAAATAAAAACGCAGGACACAAATAGACATGAGTGACGCAAACCTTTAGGGTTTCAATTGACACCAAACATATAGATATGAGAGGATGTCCACTTCATTTGTTCATCGATTATTGGTTATGAACTAAGCAACAAACGAGTCAACCATCATTTCTTAAAAGTGAATAGAGTTGTGCACTAGTTGATCGAACCATTACAATGCCACAAATCTGAGGCTAAGAGGAAACATTCAACATATCAGTCCATTATGCTAATAATACAAGGCCATAAAGGATAAGTCTAAGAGCAGGGCTAGCTGAACAATAGATGCAATTGATACAATTGCCTAAAGCCCCCAAATAAAAAAAAAGCACCCACTTGTAAAAAATATATATATATATATATATATATAATATTTATCTATATATTTTAATTACAAAAAAAATTAAGTACTTTTATTGGTCAACAAAATGCATTAAAAAGACCACATTGTATCCTAAAATGCAAAATACTGCACAATAACAGTGCACACAATTTGATAAGACAAGACTGCATAGTGCTCCACAAACCCCAATACGTCACAAGACCTAAGTTAAACTGGCCTCGACACGGCCTCACACTAATTAATGAGTTATCACCTTTTTTTTTAATACAAACTCTTACTTTATCAATTATTATAAATTATCACATCAATTAATAATTTGATGTATATTATATCAACTCATTTGTATTATAGTGATACTAATTTATTGAACCATGTAATAAATTATATTTTATTTATACAGGTTTAGACTTTAAAGTTTTAAAATCCACTTCAAATTTTCGCCTAAGACCCCCAAAATTGTTGAGCCAGCCCTGCCTAAGAGTTTAAAACTTATATGCTAAGTTTGCCTTCTCTATCTTGACTGAAAAATTACAATTTCAAGACTTGATGGAATGCCTTCCAAATGGCGTTATGAATTCATCTTTACTTTTTGGGGACTCTTCATTCTTCCTTAGGGCATGCATACCTTCATTCATCATTCCTTGAGTGCTTATAGGGCATGCCATCCTTTGGATTATGAGGATATAATATTGTTTTCCTTCTATTGATTTATTGCTTCTTGGAGTTCGGTTAAGGAAATCTCTTAACTTGTCTTGCTTGTGACGACTTGGCCCCCACTTATGTCCCCAAGGGATATTGGGGAGTGCGATTTCTTGGTTTGCAATTTAGGGTAAGAAGGGTTTCTTTTTTCCTCCCATACAACATCCTAGAGCCTCTGGACCGACTACGTAAGATCGACTATCGCTCACTCATAGGTCGAGGTTGGGTCATTTGAGTTTGTCCCTTTGTTCAGGGACACTCCCCTTGCTCCAAAGGTAGAAGTTGTAGTCTTCATCTTCCACTACAATGGGGGATCCAAATTCCAAAGACTGCACGTGTCACCCCCTTCGAGACTCATTGAGTTGGTGAACTTTGGAGTAGAACATTTGGCATCAATGCTTGTTGAAGCCTTGGCATGGTCAGTCCACGATTTCATTACAGTGAAAGAGGTCCCCCAAACGCTTCGATTATTGAGTCGTCTTTGTAGATGTCTTATAGGTCATTCCCAAGGAGTGTTTTTGTTGAACCAGGTTGCCTTGACAATGCCTAGCTAGATCTTATGCTTTGTGATTTTCACAAGTGATGGCAATTGTAAGCGAGTAGATTTGAATAAGAGGAACCATAACAAGGGTTCTAGCGGAACAAAATTTATAATTAATAGAACAATGAACAATCTCTAGTGATGTAAGAAATATAGGAAATAAGAAACCTACTTTGTATGCTAAGGACCAACTTGTGGGGTTGGTCATTACTCATAAGCCCTTCTAAAGGTTAAATTAGTATCAGAATTGAGTAGACTTAGAAGGAAAAATTATACACCGACGATTGTAGTTAGGAAAAGAATACAACTTCAAGATTTAGGAGGGTATATTTATGAGCTCTTGTTGGTGGAGTTAGTAAACACTTCCCCATAGGATGGGGAATTTCTAACAACCCACCATCCCCTCAAGTCTGCTAAGGGGTCATGACTCATGAGTTTAGAGTATTGTCCCCAAGGTTTTAGGTGGTTACCCCTATATCGAAGCATTTCATGTGAAATTGATGATTAATAAATGCATTTGTAATAAGTTTGGACTTCCTTGGGATGCTTATCTTTTTTAAATATGAGTGACCAACCTAACTTGGAACATTTTATTTTAAACCCAAGTTCATCAAGGCTGGTCTTGTACTGGTTAGTTCAAGCAATCGATAATTTTATTCAGTCAAAGCAATTGATGATCTTGTTTGGTGAAAGCCAATCAATATCCCTCAAACCCTGGACTAGGAAGATTTTTGACCGCTCTAGATTCCAAAACCAACAAAAAATTCCCCATAGCTAGGAAACCAAATTTACTATTAAAATGACGAAGAGCAATGAAAATTCCACAAGAAACTTTAGAAGGGATAGCAAGAAAGTGCACTCTTCCAACGCCAAAAGTGATAGTAAGAAAGTGCACTCTTCCATTTCTCTCTCTCTCTCTCTCATGATTTTTTTAGATAAATTTCTTTACTTTGTCGAAAATATGTTTTTTGAAGCACTTTTCAAGAATATATTCTATTGGAGAGATAACAATAACACCTTAGGGAGTCTTTATTAAGTAGTTAATATAACATATAAGAATCCCACCTAACGCAAAAAATTTGAGCACAACTATATTATATTAACTACTTTCTCTTATTATTATCGCCCACGTTAGGCAAGTTGGTACTTCTTTAAGCCTCGAGGAGTTCATGGACTAAAGTTCGAGTAGTCCCAAGATGGAGAGAGGTGGAGTTATACTATCTCTTCGGTCTCTCAAAACCTTGTTTAGAAAAAATTTAAAAAATCACAAGGCTATTAATAAATCAAGTAAAGAATTCAATTTGGTACTCTCTGATTTTATCCGTGAGATGTGGTCTTTTTAAAGATTGGAAGGTGGAAGATTCAATATGCAGATAAGCAATCAACAAAGATATCTTTCCAAGATATTGCAACCAATATAAAGATGGTCCTCCTCTCTGGTGTGTTACTATTAATATTTATCCCTACACATTTTAATCGAGGGTACCTTCAGCTTTTCAAACCCTCTCTCCATCTGAGTTGACTGGTGCTAATCAACAAACATAATAAAGACACAGTCTGAAAAAAAAAATTCCTCAGATTTCTTGACTTTGTTGTTCTTTTGTTAAAGAACAGGGGGCACCAGATTCATCAAATCTTATAAAAAGTAGATAACCCCATTATGATGTGGACTGATATTGGACAGCAATGACTTTAAGCAAAGTCATGGGAGTGGTCCTAAGATGCCTCGCTATTTCCAAAAGTGCAAGAAGTCCAAGATGCCACGGAGAAACAAGCAAAACATGATCATGATGTACAGGAAAAATGATCAACCTTATGCCATAAAAAAGTTCAACTCAACCACGATCATAAAAGTATGTTAAATGTAAAGGAAAGCCCCACAATAAAGCTAGCAGGTAAGCTCCAAAAGTAGAGAACCCCACCAAGAAACTTGTGATTCAAAATAAATGATCAAGAGGGTGTTTGGTCATTGATTTCAAAACATATTGTTCAGTGTTTAAACACTGAACAATATTGTTCAAAAACAAAAAAAATATGTTTGGTAAACCATTTTGGAACAGGGCTGTTTGAAAAATATTGCTCAAAACATATGTTTAAAACAATAGTTTTTAAAATCACCTTCAGGTTGATTTTGAACAACAAAAACTATTGTTGAGTGGCAGTTTTGTAATTAAGTTGAACAATATTAAGGCCCACCAGTCAGCTTTTTGAAATAATGCTCTCACGCCCACAGACACAACAGGCAGCAATAGTAAATAATATTTTATATTTATTTTGTACTTTACTGATTTAAAAAATATTTATTTTGTACTTTGTTCAACTTTTTTTTATCATCTAACACACACATACCAAACATATATTTTATGTTTTTGAACACTAAAACATGTTATTTAAACCATGATACCAAACACATTTTTTTGTTTTATAAATACTAAAAACATGTATTTCAATAACACTTTTTAAACTACAATTTTCACATCTTTTTAAACAATAATTTTTGAACTCTATAACCAAACGGGCCCCAAAGCATTGAATTTTTATTTTTATTTTTTATCTGGTCCAGACATTTATGTGGATAGTGTTTATTGTATGTCCTTTAGAAAAATATGTATATAAATTGATGAACAGTTTTGCCAAAAGATATATTTGTCAACTTAATCTATGTGAGACTAATGACTCCCTTTTTTTTCTTTTTTTTTAATATTATTATAGACTCATTTTGTATTTGAATTTATAGATCATCGTACAAAAATCACCATTTATAATTCCTAAAATTAAAATAATATTTTTTGTTGCTTTTACTGCAAAAGAATATATTCAATAAAGAAGAGAAAAGACAAGTAGAGGACAACACAGTACGTCACGAAACAATACATCCAAAACCAAACAAATTCAAAGGGCTAAACAAATTTGAGAGCATTTCCATTGGGTGATGCAGAGCCTTTAAAAATACAAAATGCATAACACTAACTACATAAAAGCACAAAAAACAAGTTCCATCCTGGGAAGCATTTTGCATTTGAGTTTTACAACTTGCCATAGTGTCATCTTGTATAAATGAGATCAACTGCATCAATTAGTGCAAAATTTCCATCTACTTTACAAGAAAAAAGCTACTTTTTCTATTTTATACACCTATTTTTACAAAATACTTACATCAATTTATCTATTCTACACATTTATTCAATAAAATATTCATTTTTTTAACACTGTCATTTCTCTCACAGATCCAACACAACCCATGCAGCCACCATCATCAAGCAACCACCATCATCAACCCAACCATATGAAATCCAAAAACTCATTCAATCCAACCATATGAAATCCCAAAACCCACTAATCAAATAAAGAATAAAAAATGGATCAAAACCCACTTATCAAGATCGACGCCTTCGGCCTCCCACTCTGCAACAAGGTCGACACTAGCATCCAACAAAAAAAAAAAAAAAAACCAGTAAAAAAGGCCCAAAGAACAAGCCGATCAACCAAAATAGTCCACCACAACCTAATTGGAAACCATACAACCCACCAACCCACACCCACAGTCACCGATACCACTGACCCACACTTATAATCACTATCATTGTAGCCTTAAGCTCAACCAAAAAAAATACCAATAGGCCACACCGCCGATACCAACCTCCCCCATAGGCCATAACACAAAAACAAACCCAGCAACCCCAAATCAGCCACAACAGATTGGCAATGGGGCTTGGGTTGGCGAGAGAGTTGATCTGATTAAATGAGAAAAATAAAGTGATATGAGAGTCAGAGGTATAGAGAGAAGAGAAAAACAAATACTAAAATATTAAATGGAAGAGATATAGTAACTGTGCATATATGCATGGTTACTGTAGCAGTAGTGCATATTTGCACACTTTTACACTAACTGATGTGGGCATTTTTTTAGTTAAAATGTGTAAAATGATACACTACTGATCCGGTAGCTTTGATAAGATAGCGACATGCATTTGGCTTTTATTGTTTTTTTTATTCTCTTTTTTGCTCTTTGCTATTGTTGCTATTATTGCTGTGGGTAAAAAATATGTTTTTTTAATATGATGGAATACAGATTTAATAATAGAAGTAAAGTATGTTGTTAAAGTGGTAATATAAAATAAATAAAATGCTTTTTGATGATACAAAATGTTTTTTTTTTTGTTTTTTCCTTCAAATGAGAATAATCTTAGCGGCCATTCTGGTAGACATTACAGTCAACCTCAAAAGAAGTGCTTACTCAACGTCTCAACCCATTTATGCAGAACCATTCTTGATATCCAAAAATATGTGATTGTTGTTGTGCAGCCACGTAGATACCTTTGCATGCTCTCTGTTCTTGCCCTGAGCTAGAGGCAGTGTGAATCGATTATGAGTCATGGGATTTTTGCCAATCCACTCAGTTTTTAGATTTTAAAGACCTTGTGTTATGCAGAAGAATAATAAGAACTCGAAGTTTTTTGCGATGACAACTTGGTCGATTTGGACCTAACAAAATCAAGTTCTCTTAAATCAGCCCAGTTGCAATAGATCACCTTGCTTAGGTTTCTAAAGATCGGTATGATGAATTCATAGCAGTCCAGCCTCCTCAAAAACCACGACTGCCTTAAATTCGTGTTTTTTTTTTTTGGTAATCTCCCCCAACTAATTTATTTAAAATCAATTTTAATTTGATGGAGCTATCTTTAAAAATGACGTTAAATCTGGGATAGGTGTGGTTATACTGAACAACCAAGGTTTATTCATTGCCTTTTTATCTCAACAACTTCAGCAAGCTTTCCATGCAGTGGAGATTGAAGCTTTAGCTGCTGCTCGAGCGCTTGAGTTTGCTTCAGAGATTGGTGTTGAAAAAGCTCTGTTGGAAGGGGATTCTGAAGTAATCATGAAAGCTTTAGTTGAGGATGGTGGGTCTCTAGCTTCTTACGATCTGTTGATTCAAGATGCGAAGTTTTGTTCTAGGCTCTTTACTCAATAAAGTAACTTTCAGATAAAATAATAAAGTTGCTTCTAGTCTAACTCGGCATGTAATAAATGTCTCAAATTTTTTTGTATAGGTAAAAGATGTTCCACACAATTTTATTAAGTAATTTAGGTTGATATAGCCGGTTTCTCTTAATATAAGATTTTACTCTCTTCCCTAAAAAAAAAAAAAATTTAAATTAGCATTTATTTCATTCCAACAACTGATATTCACATTTTTTGCTCAAATTACACTACTTCCCTAACATATGTCTTCTTGATTTTACTAAATCATACAATGAGTCATTGCCATTTTCATTTCGCTTCCTCTCCCATTAGTTTATTGATTTAACCTCGAATTTTCCGTCCAACCCCCTAATTGGTTTAAGCAGAATTGTGATCTCTCTTTCTTAGTAGGGCTACTCGATCGATTGCAAGGATTCATCATTGTTCAATTCTTGTTGCAATTCCGCTATTAGGTTTTAAATTTGACTACTTATACAACATCATTTTGGATTATTTTGTTTTTTTGCTAAGTAATTATGAAGGATAAAACCCAAGGTATAAGAGGTTACAAAGGAATGCTGGTGCTAATCACTCACTAGGGATTTTTTTTTTTTTTTTTTTGATGGACACTTACTAGGGATTTGAATCATATAAGCAAAACCATGCGTGATAATTCAGCACCACCTTGTATACAATGTTTCACACTACCCATCTCTTTGTTGCTTAAAAATCATGAATTCAACAAAATATTATTAAGATTTGGAATAAAATCTGCCTAGATACATAATGATCTTTACTAACTGTACAATAGAGACTACACAAGTCACCAACTGTTTATGAATAGAAGGTTTAGTCAATTCAGAATCGATGTGAAAAATGAAAGAGGAAACAGCAAAATCTGTACCCCACAACACCCATGGCCTTGAAAATTATATGTAATATCTCTTGAGTGATTCTGGTGCTACATCATTGGCCATAACATTGACTACCATTTGCTTATATAACGAATTGTAGTCGGTAGAAAGGTGTTTGTAGAGATACTCTTTCACCAACCACAATTTACCATAAGTTGTGACCGTAGCACCAGAATTTTCCATATCTCTTACCTCTGACTCTATTCTGTCAAATATATGCAAAAATCCACTGGGATTTGGAACTGAGAGAGATCTCAGATTATGTTTCCTCCAAAAAGCCAGGCAATATGATTTCACATACAGAGAAAAAAAAGTAAGTGAAAATACAGATCCAATCCAATCCCCACAAGATCACGGCGTCAAATCCAAAGCATATCTAATCTAATTTTAGTTAGCCAGCTAACTGGACAATATTAGTGAGTGGTATTTATTAAATGTAGCATTTAATATAATCTCAACCTCCACTCACCTACCCCATCCCAAAAAAAAAAAAAAAACCTCCACTCACCTATAAATATATTAGAAATAAGTCGTAAAGTTTATATATATATATATATATATATATGATAGAATTTTACTCTAGTTTAATTTAAGTGTATATATATGTGAAATTTTTTCTAAAAACTTGAATTTTAGTCCCTACCCCTATATTTCACAAATACTTATACTTATGAAGTAATTATCTTGTGAAGTGATTATCGCACTAAAAATATGCGATGATAAACAGTAAAGTTTTTTTGAGAGTTAATAAGAGATTTATTATTGTTCAATTTTTATTTGCACAAAAAACTAATTAACGTTTTAGCTGATAAAAAATTATAATTAAAAACAGACACCAACTTTTTGTATATGTGTATATATATATATATATATATTTATATGCGCGCGTGTATGCAGGGAGAGAATTTACATTTTAAAGGACAAAAAAATAAATAAAGAAAAAAGTATTCACTTTTTTGGGTGTAGGGTCCACACCTGGCATCAGATAGAGTAAGATTATGTGACCGTACTGTAATTATATATTTTGGGAGGTGGGCGTTTTTAAGGCTTTTAATTACTCAGCCCGTCAGCCGGCTAAGGGCGGCTTTCTTCTTTTGACGCCGCCGTTTCTTCTTTTAACACCGTGTTGCCTTGGCTAGGTCAAGTTCATTTATAAATATTCAATGCTATAATCCTTCCCAACGAAAAGTTTTCGATTCATTAAATAAAAAATAAAAAAAATAGTTAATGAATGCATGTATTAGTTTGGAGAATATTTTTAAAATTTCTTTTATAAGAAAATATATAAAAAAAAAAAAAGGATAATTACAGTAAACCCACCTGAGATTAGGCCCGATAACACTATGCCTACCCGTGGTTCAAAACTTATCACTTTACCTACCTGAGGTGCCTTCCGTTAGGGCTCTGTTACCCACCTCTCCGTTTGTTATTAGAAAAACACATTTTTAAAGAAAAACAAACATAACAAAGATCAAAAAGTTAGGACTTTTTATTCCTTAAGAACTTCTTTGAGAACAAAACACAGGAATAGCACAGATCAAATGCTATTCCTGATTAAAAGTGATATCATTGAGCATTTGTTTTTTTATTTTTGTTTTTTTTATAGATCTCTCCAACTTTTATTCAAACCAAACCAAACCCCAAAAAAAAAAAAATTCCAAATCCCAGAAAATTCAAACCAAACCAAACACAAGCCACAAATCCAGAAAAAAATCATATCTCGTCGATCACGAGATCATGATCAACGTCGCGATCTTGCGAAGCGTCGATCGCGATCGACGTCGCGATCTCGCCTTCGCGAGATCGCGATGTTAGGCGAGATCGTGACGTTAGGCGAGATCGCGCCGGCGAGATATGATTTTTTTTTCTAGATTTGTGGCTTGTGTTTTCTAGGATTTGGAATTTTTTTTTTTTTTTGGGTTTGGTTTGGTTTGAATAAAAGTTGGAGAGATCTATAAAAAAAAAACAAAAATAAAAAAACAAATGCTCAATGATATCACTTTTAATCAGGAATAGCATTTGATCTGTGCTATTCCTGTGTTTTGTTCTCAAAGAAGTTTTTAAGGAATAAAAAGTCCTAACTTTTTGATCTTTGTTATGTTTGTTTTTCTTTAAAAATGTGTTTTTCTAATAGCAAACGGAGAGGTGAGTAACAGAGCCCTAACGGAAGGCACCTCAGGTGGGCAAAGTGATAAGTTTTGAACCATGAGTAGGCATAGTGTTATCGGGCCTAACCTCAGGTGGATTTACTGTAATTATCCAAAAAAAAAAACTTTTTAACAGTTTTTAATATTTTTCATAAACATGTGACCAAAATTTTACTAAAATAGTTTTATTAATATTAATAATTGTTTTAACCACGTCCATTAATAATTGTTTTAGGCATTTATTAATGAGACATTTTTAAAAAGTTTAATACTACTTTTAAAAAAAATATAAAAAATTATAAAAAAAAGTCAGTTACTTTTTTCTTCTACTATAAAAAGTTCTTAAAAATAATCGTTAAACTAATGCCCTTAAGACGTTTGTTAATTTTTTTCTATAAAAAAATGACACTAGTAATATCAAACCCACTTTGTAACTCAATTATTAATTTTTTTAATTAAATGAGACATTTACAATTCAAATAATTCCAATTGGCTTGTCATCGTAGGCGTTTATAAAATGATTTAGAAAAAAAATTCCAAGAATCAAGGCGTTGGGTTCCAATCATAATCTGAAGTTAGATGTTAATCAACAAAATCTGATAAAAATGCTACGAACTCTTTTGGATTTAGCACCCAATTGAATAGATGCATGCCATGCATTAGTTATGTGCCACTTTCAATTGGGTTTCTTTATTTATACCAAACTACCAATGAGGTTTTTTGGCACTTGTGTTACCTACTTACCTTTTCCTCTAAAATACATTTATGAGCAGTTGAAAATTACATATATCCACAATTTCTTTGAAAAACCTAGGGGGTTAGCCAAGTTGGTTGGGCTCTTGGTCTCAAAGTGTTTATATTGGGCTCGACTAGATGTGCTCCCTAATTCGAGTTCTGTTACCTGCACTTTGAAAAGAATTTTCTGGGCTAGTGCCTTACCCCTTCATAGGCCCACCCGACACGAACAGTGATTAGTCTCTAGTTGAAAACCTTGAGGAAACACTGTGGGAAACCAAAAAAACAATTTCTTTGAAATAAATTAAACATTTAGTGGCCTAAGCTGAGGTGTACAAAAAGTACAAGATCTCCTTATAAAATCTTATAATAAAAGTATAGATCATGATAGGTGATAATTAAAAAATACTGTGGGAAACCAAAAAAAAAAAGTTTCTTTGAAATAAATTAAACATTTAGTGGCCTAAGCTGAGGTGTACAAAAAGTACAAGATTTCCTTGTAAAATCTTATAGCAAAATCTTATAATAAAAGTATAGATCATGATAGGTGATCTATTAATGGTGATAATTAAATTGTTTCTTACCTATCACAAATAAAGTGGTTGCTTTCTCAAAAAAAAAAAAAAAAGTGGTTGTAGGCTCCAATCCATTCATGTCCTGAAAAATTAAGCAAGTGCCAAGAAGTATAATGCAAGAAAATAAATTCAATGCAGTTGTATCCCACTTTTGATTTTGGTTCAACAAGATTTGCCCATATCTTGTGAATCTACAAATCTAGAAAATAGTGACGTTTAATTTTGTATTAAGGAATGCATACAACGACATTTATTTTTATTTTAAAAACTTTAACTTTCTACTTCACCAAAGGCCCTGAAAACTTTTGGAATCAAAGGATGGTCCATGCAACAAAAAAAAGTTAATTTAATAAACATTTGACAATATAGAATCCATAGTGGTCCAGATCCACACAAGATCTTGCGTGAGTCACCGTACTTTCCATCTAACACTCATGTAGGTTTTACCTGATATAGGATTTACCTTTTAAGAAGAGAAAATTTTAGTGATAAAGCTGTAACTTATCACAATATTTTTTTACCTTGGAATTTGTCACTATAGTAATACCGATTTGGTTGGTTTGGAAATAGGTTTTTTAGAAAAATTTTTATTGAAAATATGCTAAAGTATATTTATATTTTCAAAAATTTTAAAAAATTATTATCAAAGAATGAAATTTTAAAAAATTGTACATAAAAGTTAAAAATTGAAATTATAAACTTAAGCCAAACAAATACACTTGTGTAAAAAATTTAGAAGAACAAAAGTATAAAAATTTTTCCTTTTTTGTTTTTCCCCCAAATAACATTTTATTTTACCCCTAAAATCATTTTGTTTTATTATTCTTAATAACTAGTAAACATTGATCGAAGTTATTTTGGATGGGATTATGTTGAAAAATGTTATAATATACTTTGCACGTGCAATAAGAATTTTTATTTATTTATTTTAGGTTTAATAAAATAATGTTTAAAAGTAAAATAGAGATAATGTCCTAATTTTTAGGATTTTGATAACCGATTGAAAGCTTAAAAGTTAGGAATTCTTTTAAAAATAATAAAGTACTATTTGGGTTAGGTTTAGATTCAATGTCTAGTAATACTGAATCCGTTGAGATAATGATATGTGTTCACTTTTAGTTACTATCTGACCGGATTCAATACATTAATGCACTGGATTTTAAACCAAGTCCTTACTCTTTTAACCAGTTTTTGTTTTTAAATTTAAAATTATTCCACTAAATGATAGATGTATTTTAGAGAGTTTAAGAATTTGTGTGAAAATATTTTAATATGCAAAATGTTGAAAACTAAATAAGTTTTTTTGAAAATTTATTTATTTATAATTTGTTGAAAGTTCATAAAAGAACAATTGCACCTAAAAAAGATGAAACGTTAAAAAAAAATATTAATAAATAAATAAATAAATAAATTTTAAAAAAACCTAATTCAAATTCACAAGGTATTTTTCACTTTTCCCCTAAACATTATTGTATACAAAATTTTTGTATGAAAAATCACATCATATACTTTGTCGTTTTCTTTTCCATAACATGGCATGTTTTTGTGTGTGTTTTTTTTCCCTCCGACATAAAAAGCTCAGACAAAATGTTCTGTAGTTTTACACTACTACTGTACCCAAGTCAAATTCCTCACTCTCAAATCTGAGTGTACCAGTTAAAAAAAAACAGAGAAGAAAAAAAAAGAAAAGAAAAGAAAAAAGTAACCCACACAAATAAAAGAATACGTTATACGTTTTGTCTACTCTGACAAAGACTATTTACTGCATGAAAAAAATTAAAATCTTCTGAAATATTGTTGATAGGACAAGAGGACAAATGAGTCGGAGGATAATCGCTATAATCCTCTCTGCTAGATTTGCTAACAGAAAAAGAGAGAGAGAAAATCTTTTATATTTGGATCCTCAGAATCTCAAGCTTTAACTTTATTTTTTTGCTTAATTTAAAGCAAAAGCTACACACACTCTCTTTCCTATAAACTGTGCTATAAAGTCATCCACAGACTCTCACACTTCTTGCTCTGCGCGCTTCAACTGTTATCAATTTATCACTTATTTTACGTAAAACTAAAAAAGCTTGAGTCACCCATTTCAGCTTAGAGCCTGAAGAACAGTTGTGAGGTGAATTTTCCGGCGAATGGCGACGGTCGGCGAGGTTTTCAGGCGGAGCTTGCCGGAGACTATTGATCAGGTTCGTGATGATTCATCATCATCATCGGAGTTGCATGTTCTTGCTGTTGATGACAGCCTTGTGGACCGGAAAGTCATTGAAAGGTTGCTAAAAATCTCGTCTTGTAAAGGTATATATAGGCTGTGGATGATTCTGTAGATGCTGTTTTTGGTTTGAAAAAATGGAAAAAGGATTTGGGTTTTGATTGGTTTTTTGAAGCCTGGTTTTTTATGATCCTGTAAATGTTTATATATGCAGTCACTGCTGTAGAGAGTGGAACAAGGGCTTTGCAGTATCTGGGTTTGGATGGAGAGAGGGCCTCGGTTGGTTTCAATGTAAGAAAGCTTGGACTACTCTGTTCGTATGTGTATATATTTTTCTTAAACTATGTTTGGTTGCAAAGAGAGTGTGGGAAAGGAGAAGAAAAGAAAGAAAAGTTCTTGGGCCTTTTTCTGTTCTTGGATTTTCTCAGAAACTCAACCAAATATTCAAGTTCTTTTCTTTATATGAGTAATTGTGATAACCATTGCTGAAGGAATTTTTATGGCTATGATTGCAGGGTTTGAAAGTTAATCTCATAATGACCGATTACTCAATGCCAGGGATGACCGGATATGAATTGCTTAAGAAGATCAAGGTTTGTATTTTCTAATCGTCCTCTTCTTCTTCTTTTAATTTTTTGGTTTAATGGCAAAAAGCATGTCACAGAAACCTTATACTTTTGAAGGATTCAGACATCAAAACGTTACTTTTAGTGTTGCTTGTTGATATTAACGTTGTTTTGCTTTTGGGCTACTCTTCTAGCAGGAATCATCAGTTTTTAGAGAGATACCGGTGGTGGTCATGTCATCCGAGAATATCTTGACTCGTATTGATAGGTAATTTCTTATATTCAATCTTTTGTGTCTGCATCAGTATTTGGTTGGAGCGAACATCATTAATTTGCAAGTTTCAACCTAGGTTCATAATTGATGTGATTTTATTAGCAAATGCGCATGGTAATTCTGGATTATGTCTTTTTTATTAATGTACAGCAAATATGGTGAAACTCTCTGTTTGTTAATGATTGATAGAAATCATAATCTGTCGGATCTGGTTATTATTATAATAATAGCTATATGTGGACATACTCAATCTGGTTGTTTGTGTGAATGGTATAATTGATATGGGAATTATAATCTGAATCTGATCTGATCTGATCTGATCCTAAACAGAAATAGGGTGGATTCTGTGAATCCGATGTGTGAATTTTTATTTCATTTGGTAACAATTATGCCATCAGCATGTGATATGATTCATATACGATGTCTGAATTAAGCAGAGTATGAACATAACATGTTCTGATGTGGATTTGTAGCATTAGGCTACTTTCATTGATATATTGGTAGGTTATGATTGTCCATCACCTCACATGCTACAGATCATGGCCCACAAGATGATTTTGTAATATCACTTGGTAGATCTTATAAGAGGGATCTCTCGAACATTAGGACTTCTTCTCGTGATTTTCCTGCAAATACAGGACAGATACAATTGAGGAATATTAGGATGTGAAAATTATGGTCTCTAGTTGATGAACTAATCAAAATTTGTAATGGTTTTATCACTCAGGCCTAGAATAAATTACATAAATTTGGATGATGTTGCAATTGCAATTGAGGTCACTTCTTGATTGTCTCAATGAAATTGATGAAAGATTATTAGGATTTATATTTACTAGTTTATTGTGTAAATTTGATTCAACTTCTTAACTCTGCTTGATGTTCCTGTGGTTTTCTTAAATTTGGTTTTTGCTTTGCAATGGAAACCAATTTTGACAGCTTATTTTATTACTGATTAACAGGTGTTTGGAGGAAGGGGCTGAGGACTTTCTACTGAAGCCAGTAAAATTGGATGATGTGAAGCGCTTGAAAGATTTCATAATGAAAGGGGATGGGAAGGATGGTGGAGAAACAAGAATTCACAATAGAAAACGGCAAGTTGATTATGCTTCCTTATCATCACCATCACCATTTCCTGCTTGTGATCCATCATCGCCTCTAATGCCATCTGCGCGATCATCAAAGAGGGCCAAACTACGTAACAAAGATTGATTTATTATTCTTTGCATTTGACTGGCAATATTTTTTTGTTGGCTCCCATCCTTGGTGTTTTTGTTTGGTTGGAGATGATTTCACTCTTATATGTGAGATTTTACACTGGCCTGCATAATTGCTGACGTGAGTATGTAACTAGAACCAGAAATAGAGAAAAACGAGATAGAAGAATCACAAATACTAGGAAATAGTTTTCTTTTTGTTTCTCATCCTCGCTTTGTTGGTGTATAGTTGAATTTCCTTATAACGAGATAGAAGAATCACAAATTAATTCAAGGGGTTATCTTGTGTGACAGTTTTTTAATGCATCTCTTGGTTTAATGTTACTTTCCCAATATGTGATTTCTTCTGCAAAGCTTACTACAAATGTATTTTTGATAGATGTTCATCTTTATCTACATGATGCCTAAAGAGAAATTTCAGGCCCAATAATTAATCGGTCTTGAACATAAATCAATTAGATTGGGCATCACTAGTTGCCTATACTAAGGTGTTCTGCTGGTTAACTCCTTTGCCCAAGTTCAGCTCTCGTAGTGAGCTTAAACCGTTAAGCATAACCTTCACACTATAGCATATACTCTTCTGGTTGAATTGATATTATGGTGTCAGAAATCTCTGTTAAAAGAAAAAACATGGGGTCATAAATGTAGACTAGGCAGTACAAGTGAATTCGTGAGCTGTGATGGTGTACTCGATCTAGAATTGGTGTGAGGTGTGAAGTTATGCATTGCAGTTGAAATTGTCGAGTAGTAATGTGCACATAAAGACGCGATATGTCGTATCAAATTTCTTTCTGCGATTTCACTCTCTTTTCATTGGAGACTAATTAGCACCTTCTAAATGCTCTGGCATATGTGTGCTTCAAATCAACTAGTTGAATCGGGTTAGGTAAGATTGGATATGAGTCGAAATTCTAACCCAAATCCAAGTTGTCTAGATTCCACTCTACTCCAACCTGTCATTTTATACAAAGAAAACACTGTTATAAGTGTTGGGGGAGATACATCTTGTGAAGACTTCAATTGACATGGATTGGCTACTGGGGATTAATCTCCCATAATAATTGGTATTATAATATCACTTTGTCAGTTTGCCCACTTATTCGGCTTTCTATTCACACACATACGTACTTACCTATAATATAATCAATTTCATTATTTTCTCAATGGAGTTGGAAGTCACTTATAATATAATCAATTTCATTATTTTCTCAATAGAGTTGGAAGTCATGGCAACTGGTGGAAAAAAAAATTCTGTTTTTTAGTGTTTTTGTAAGAGACAATTCTTTGAATGAAAATTATTTATTTATTTATAATTCAATAGTTACAATGAGGGAGAAGAGATTTAAATCATTAACGTCTCAATTAGAAATACTATTAAGTGTCAAATGAACTACAAAATTCTTGGCTCGTATTTGAGATTTGAGATTTGAGATTTATGATAGTTTTATGGTTGGGCCTTGGTATAAATTCACTATATATATATATATATATATATATATTTGAGTAAATAAATACACCATAATTAATACACTCATGACAAATTGGTATCACAATTTATGTTTTCTCTTCAGCTTTTAACGCATCTGAGTCTGATCAATGTGAATAGGTATGAATGAAGATCTTCCCCTAGACATAGTATGATCACACTTCCAGAGTTGGACAACAACCTAGTCTTAAATGCTTTGGCTACCCACGATAAATTTGTGCACTAAAGTCTAGAACAATGTATTGAAATCAATGCTTATAGCTCGGGCATAAAGCAGTTCGAACAATGCAAATAGTCTAAACATTATTTAGTCCCAACGTTATTTGGTGAGAGAGATCTAAATAAAGATTCCTTGTGGGTTCTAACTATGCTTATACTTACTATTAGAACTTACAAGGGTAGCAATATCATAATTAGAAATCTAAGGTCGGTCAAGACCATTAATAAGGTGTAAAGCTATCAAGCAGGAAAACCATAAAATTGGATGGTTGGTACACTTATTGATTCCCAACCAATTTGCAAGTAGACACTCAACTCAATCCATGCTGAAGTGTTGGCTATTTTAGCATCAATTCTTATGATTTGGTTGGATGGTAAATTCATGGTTCTTTGCCAGAGACAGACCAGGTCCCCCAAGGTTTAATTGGGATACAAAGAAACCAAGTAGACCCAAGTGAACCACAATGCTTTTCTAGAAAGCTACTTAACAATTTTTTGTCCAATGAAACCACACTTCTCTCATATGGAACAGTTCTTGAGTAACCAGTCTGTGACACAAACATACCATAGGCACAAAAAATCTTTATATATAATTCAATAGTTACAATAATGGAAGAAAGATGATTTGAACCTTAGATGTCTTTGATAGAAACACCAAGAGTTGCCAAATGAACCTAGGAAGTATGAACACTTCATTTGGGATGTTGTACCCATGTTGTAACAGTGTCTAATTTACCTATTTACTGTGTCATGTTATAATTTTTTTTAAATTGCTTGTATTGCTATTTCGTACCTAGACCCATGTCTGTGCATCCTAGAAATGAATTATAAGACTTTTGGCCAGGCAAAAAAAAAAAAAAAAATAATAATAATAATAAACAAACAAGATATGCTGATAAGTGGTAAAAGATTTCGGTATGTGGTTCATTTCTCATTAACATGCAATGAAAATCCAAGACTTTTAATATGTATCTTTATATATTAAAAGGATTCAAAAAGTTAATTATAGCTTCAAAAAATGTAAAAAATACTCCTAATCTAATTAGATAATCCTTATTTTTCAAAAATAAAAAATAGGGTTAAAATTATAATTCAAAAAAATTAAAAAAAAAAAAAAAACTACCAGAGAAACTTTTTTCCTAAAAATTAACATGCTCTCCATTTAAATATATCTCACGCAGGTTTAATACATTTTTTTCTTAAAAATTAGCACACACTAAGCCCAATAGTTTACTTTATTTCAAATCCTAAATTTTAGTTTCTTAAAAATCTATTCTTGTATAACCTCACTACCAGTAGATAAATTCAAATTGAAAAATTACATTAAACTCTAAAAAAAAAGAAAAAAAGAAAAAAAAAAAAGTCTCATCGCAAGTGTGGACTGCGTGCGATGAGGCTAATATATTTTAAAGTTATTGGTATCTAACAATAGATAAATTCAAATTGAAAAATTAGATTAAACTCTAAAAAAGAAAAAAAAAGTCTCATTACATTGCGATGAGGCTAGTATATTTTAAAGTTATTGGTGTCCAATAGCCAAGATATGGTTTATTTCTGCTATTTGGCAACTTGCAGATAGTCCAAAGTGGGTGACCTTCTAAGCTTTTCTTGATCATTGTACACTTGACTTTGTGTTTAACGTATAGGACATTGTAATCCAAGTTATGAACTTACGATCATAATCCAACAATCAAAGAAAGATACTAACATATATACCCATATTCATACCAACCATTAACTCAGCACTGGTTTGAAAATAATTGACATCCATATCTACATAATGCCAACAAATTCTAATCTAACAGCTGGATCATCAATATTTGTATACAAGACAACACCATTAAGATTAAAATCAAGGAACAAGAAAGGATAAGTATAGCATTATTATATGCCCAAATAGAATAATACCAAGTTTATGTATTATTTGTCAATAACAATGGAATGAGGCAGGACGGCTAAACTGTCAAACCCAGCAGATAATATGTACATATTATTGTATATCTACAAATAATAGACTAATTAGTATACGTTCCATTCGGCTGCAGTTGGAATTCACAACGTTGCAACAAAGTACAATATGTTCATTTCATTAGACAAAAGCTTATGAAGAGTAAATAATTCCAACCAGCAACAACTACCTTCATTGAAACTGTCAGTACTCAGCAACCAGCACTAAACACACAATGTTTCAAGAATTTATTCACATGTTAGCCCCATAACACAAACAATCAAAACAAGAACTTCTTTCAGTTCTCAGAGTCTTTCTTTTACAAATGGTTCTTCACATTTGAGTCCAATAACATAATCTCCAAACGATCCTGCAATCTCTCCAGCATACATTTTAACAATGTCACCACCACCAATTAACACAGTTGTGAAGGCCGTTGCTGCCACAGCTGCAGCTACCCTAGTTGTTGCTGGGATTATCTTTTTCTTCTATAAAAAACTATTAATTTCTCGCTGCCAAAAGAAAAACAAAGTGAACAAAAGCTTTCGTCGAGAAGAAGTTGTAGTGACTCATGAAGAGGTAATGAAACTTGGAGGAAATGTGAAAGGATTGATTGTTGATGAAAATGGGATGGATGTTCTTTATTTGAGGAAACTAGAAGGTGGAGAACTTAAACATTCTTTTCCAAAGGTTATGTTTAATCCCAGTTATGAAGATGAAGAAGAAAAGAAGATGGATGTCACACTTGAGAGACCAAGAAAATCTAAGCCCCAGGAAGTTCCATTGCGATGTGAGCATTCTGGTGCAAATCATCTTAAAAAAGTGAAACCAACATTCCAAGTCCCAAATCCATTGCCACTAAGGCCAACTCTGCCACTAGTATCTCAGCCACCATCTCCATCAATGATTTTGGAGAAGCAAGTTGAAGCACCACCACCACCTCCAGCAAAAGAGATTCCAGTTCCTCCTCCTCCTCCTCCTCCTCCACCACCACCATTTATTCCTGCTAAGATAAGTCCAGCACCACCACCGCCACCTCCTAAGGCAGGGAGCCTGGTGTCATCATTAAAACCTCCACCAGCACCAAGAACAAAATCAAACAACAAGAGCAGGGAAGAGGTTTCAATGGGGGAGAGCTTGAAAGGGACTGGTGCTGGCCAAATGAAGCTGAAGCCACTGCACTGGGATAAAGTTGTAGCTACTGCTGATCATTCAATGGTCTGGGATGAGATTGTAGATGGATCTTTCCGGTATTTTGTGCCACAATATTTGTCATTTCTTACATTATAGCTATCCTCCAATGCATTGCCATGTCTGTGTCTGTTAACTAATTTTTATGTGCTGTTCAGGTTCGATGATGATCTTATGGAGACTCTCTTTGGATGTGCTAATACCAACATCAAATCCCATGAAAAAGACAACATCCTGTCAACTTCAAGCAAGTTCAACACTGCCCCACCAGCTCAAATTTTTATCTTGGAACCACGAAAATCACAGAACATAGCAATTGTCCTAAAATCTCTTATAATCTCTCGCAAGGAAATTCTGGATGCCCTCTTTGAAGGCCAGGGACTCGGTACTGATACCCTCGAGAAGCTTACCAAAATGGCCCCAACCCAAGAGGAAGAGGCTAAAATCCTCCAATTCAATGGCAACCCAACTAAACTTGCAGATGCTGAATCTTTCCTCTACCACATATTGAAAGCTGTTCCCTCAGCATTCACTCGTTTCAATGCAATGCTTTTCAGAACAAACTATGATCCTGATCTCCTTCACCTTAAGGAGTCCTTGCAAGCACTAGAATTAGGGTGCAAGGAGCTAAAATCCCGTGGGCTTTTCTTAAAACTTCTTGAGGCCATTCTCAAGGCTGGCAATCGTATGAATGCTGGAACTGCCAGAGGCAATGCGCAAGGTTTCAACCTTACTGCTCTTCAGAAGCTCTCTGATGTGAAAAGCACAGATGGAAAGACTACTCTACTTCACTTTGTTGTGGAACAAGTAGCTCGATCAGAGGGTAGACATCATCTGATCAGTCAGAACCACAGCCTTGGCAGAAGGATTGGCCAAAGTATAAGCACAGAAAACTCGGATAGCCTTACAGCAGAAGAGAAAGACAAAGAGTATCTAATGCTTGGTTTACCAGTGTTGGAAGGCCTTAATACTGAATTATCTAATGTAAAGAAAGCAGCCAACATAGAATATGACAATTTTAACAATATGTGCTCCACTCTTTGCGTCCGTGTCACAGAAATTCGGCAGCTTATGAGACACTGTGGCAATGATGAAAGAGGTGGGTTCATGAGGGAAATGAAAGGATTTCTGGAGGAAAGTGAAGAGGAACTTAAGGTGGTGAGAGAGGAGCAAGCAAGAGTTATGGAGCTTGTTAAAAGAACAACTCAATACTACCAAGCAGGAGCTCCCAAAGACAAAGGGGCACCCCCACTTCAACTGTTTCTTATAGTCAAGGACTTCCTTGACATGGTTGGTCAAGTTTGTTTAGACATTTCTCGAAAGCTACAGAAGAAGAATGTTACACCACCTCTGGGATCATCGCCACCACTTTCACCATCAATGAAAACTCTAGCGAGCTTCACAAACTTCCACTCACATTTCATGTCAGATATGTCTAGCACATCTGAATCTGACGATGACTTCTGAGGAGGATTAACTAAGACTATGCAGAAATTTGATTATGGAAAAACACAACTGGATGAAACTTTGATATGGAGTCAGCTGCCACATGAAAAGTAGACTGTAGAACTAAATCTGTCATGTCACTTGCCTGACCATTAGTCCATTGGGCACAAGCAAAAATTTCATTATCTCATATTAGTAGAACTTTTTTTTTTCCTCTCTCTCTTTCTCTCTCTAAATTTTAGAAATTATAAATAATGGATCTTGGTCAGTCATAGAAGCTGAAAGCCCTACGTACTGGGAAAACATGAAAAAAGAAAAAATTGAAAGATCTGAAATGATAAGTTCTAGGAGATGAAAGTATGCGAGTCTAAAGAACACGTGCTACATTGAGGTCCTCATGAGCATGATGTCCCAAATGCAACCCCTCCCTTGCCCAACATGGAGCGTAACATATGAAAGTTGCATCTGCATATGGAAATATGTAACATTCCTCTAGTCTCAATTAAATACACAAATTTCCTGCTAAACTAATTTCTAGGTTTATATACATAAGCCCCACTGTTAGTCCTGCCAAACTGGATTTTGAGAGGGTACATCCAGAAATGGCTATTATTTTCAGCCATTTTGCATTAAGTGGTCACTAACACATACAATACATATACTTACAGTAGATGGAATTTATAGCATCTTCAATTTCTTCAAATATATATCCCCCACAAAAAGGGATTTGACTGTTCTAATTCAGGACTTCTTACTCAGTCATAAGTAGTCACCAACTGTTCTGGATCCAGATCATTTTTTCTTGTTGAAGACTCAACAACCCCAGATGCTTTAAGGCCCCCCACCCCGTTTCAAAAAAATCGTGTAACTATAAGCAAACCTTGAATGCAATCAACATTCTAGAGTTTTTTGAATAGTGTCAGTAGGCAAAATCATTTCTGTTGTGTGTGTATATGCGTGTGATGTGTGAAGAATGTGAAACTAGGGAAAAAGGAATGTGCTTGACCTAGTCTTCAGCACGCAAGCTAGTAGAGTTATAAATACCTTCAGATGGCCTAACAGGTGAAATGCTGAGCCTGTAAGTGGCTCTTTTCCTTTATTTCCCTTCCAAGTAATTTCTAATCCAATATATAGACCAGTGTAGCAGAAGCCACTGTAACAGTATAATTAGATCAACTGCCTGGGCAGTCAAGCTGGGAAACAATTATTCCACTTGCATCTGCCAATCCCATACACTTATTTACAAAGTGGCATTCCAACAGTCATGTTCGGTTCTATGGAAAGGAAGACAGGACAACAAATAAGGTTGCTTGGTAGGCAGGACTGAATGATTTTCTTGCTTCTAGTTATACATTGAATTCAACTCTAATCAAGAAACAATGGCAGTTCTGTTGTCAACCACAAAAAGTAATGACAAATCAAAATCAAGAGGCCATCAGCTAACTTACTTAAACTAATTGTATTGGAATTTAAAAGAAGGTTAATAGAAAGACGAACAATTACAATGCATCAGAATGCAGCATTTCTGTAGTCATCCTTGGTAGAAGTAAGAACCACTCACATTTGGAGGACGGTCACATGCATCCAAGTGGAACTGTCATGAAAAGTTGAAATCTGATAGATAAGCAGATTTTAATGGCTCAGCTGGAGGCCTCCATCGTCTTAGCCTATATTTGCGTGTACATTTCAATATCAACTTTCTCTAAAACATGGAAAAATTTGTTAGTTGTTTTAGGCCAAAAATTTCCAGGCTGTCTATGTTAGTTCCAGCATAACTTGAGTCACTGCCGTCAGAACAATATTGAATAATTAGTGTTATTGAAGTTCACACTTCAAAAAGATTTGCTTGCATTATAATCAACTCCATTTTTCACCATTGTGTGTTACCTAAATATGTTATCAGTGGGCAACTATAAAATTTTCCAGCTAATAATATCATAAATTACTCAAGCTTTAATTAATCAAGTTTTCACTTAATAGAGTGAATATGCAAAGAAGAAAATTCAAATCACAAATGGCTGGACTACACCCCATGAAGCAGAGATGACTAATGTGAATCTCCCCTTCCTCTTCCTTAACACCCCCCCCCACCCCCCCCCCCCCCCCAAAAAAAAAAAATCCCAAAACAAAAAAACTGAATTCGTCAAAATTATGGGAACTGCCAAGTTAAAGACCTAGTATCAGCAGGAACTAGTGTCTCATAGCACAATAAACAATATAAAACTTAACCTTAGACAGAAATATTAAGATCCTGGTAAATTGGATAACATACATGTTTCCAAGGTATGCCAAGTCCCTTGAGCTTAAGGGTCCGGGTGTCACGCTTGTTACTTTGTTCAAAACAAGCTGTCTCTAAGCCACTGCCATGCCTACAAATGCTTACATTTGACACAAGAATATATCGTAACAATACACGTAGCTGCTAAAGTGCTAACATGTCCATTTGCATTTGCGAAGCAGAGCTAATAAAAGAAAGTACATGTTGTGCTAAACAAGAGGCTTAACTCGAATTTGTTTTAGACAAATTTGTTGAGGAAAATTGCTGTCTAGGCTCAAACAGCACAGGTACCCTTTTGGGTAAAACTTATGTACAAATTCCTTAGGTCCCAAATTGAATTCAACCGCATGGTTGTATCGACCAGTGTAACAAAAACAATGTTATCTTTCTCAAGAACAATTAAATTCAACCATGTCTTTAGGTGGTCAATGTAACCCATGTTTAAATTTAATTAGGCAACCTAAAATGCAATTCCTACTGTATCTAACTTTCATCTTTCCATTTTATTTTCCTACCTTTTCTTAGCAACCAAAAAACTGCCAAAAGCCAATTAAATGAACAACATTCAATAATAAAATCATTAACTTTTGTTTGTTTGTTTGTTTTTTATTTTATTTTATTTTTTATTTTTATATCTATTGTGAGTGTTGGGTACTTGGGTTACAGTCTTTAGAGCCACAGATAATGAAAAACAAAAAGTAAAAACATACATAAGTTTCCACATTTTACAAGCAAAGAGAGAATCAGAGTTCATAGAGGTTTTACCTGATTGGTGCGCGCCAACAGAGGATGACCGTTGATCTTGGAGGCACTGCACACAATGCTGATGCTACGATTAGTATTATTTGTAAGGAAGCAAAGGTACTTTTGGGCCTTTCCGGATTTGGGTTATGGGGCATTTATCCAGCCCGAAACCATAGTAGCAGTGTGAACATTATTTTATATTTTTGGAGAAGAAGTGATCATTTTTTATATGCTTCCATTCCGACCCCAGAAATTGAAATCAATTTTATATGCCAACTTGGAAAAGAATCTTTTGGGTGTTTACTAAATTGTCCAATTTTCCTGTCACTTTCGTTTTGTGGGATCCAGGAAAGTTGTACTCAATGTCGGAAAACTTTGGCCTTGTTTGGTACATGCGAGTTCACATAAATGTTTTCTGTTTTTAAATAATATTATATATATTTTTATACACTTTTTCATCTATATGTATTTTTAAAAAAATTAAAAATTGTTATTTAAATATACGTACTAAACAGGCCCTTTATATTCGCATTAATTCAATGAAAATACTGGTTAAAAAAGTATCAAATTTTAGCTACATTTAAGTGCAAAACACACCCGCATCAGGTTATATGAAGTTGCTTAAAAATATATAATTGTTATAGTAATATGTAAATTTATCTCACACTATTCATTTTACATTTAATTTTTTTATTATTTCTTTATATATTTCAAACATAAAAGAAGAGAGTGGACAGTGACGATTATCTATGAAAAAATAGAAACAATTAAAAAAAAAGAAAAATTGATATTTAAATGAAATATATTGTAAAATGGATAATAGAATGTGGTGTGTTTTGATTCTTTTGAAAAGTGTATATATAAAACAGAAATAGTAAGTTTTGTTTTTCTGGTTAAAATAGACATGAATTTTTGCATAAGTGGATATGAATGCAAACTATACAAACTAAACTTCCATTAGATTGTTAATCTAATACTTTTTTTAATATAAACAATAGTTAATCTAATACTAATTGTTAAGGACAAAGTTTAGTTACAAAATTGATTGTAACCTTAGGCTACAAACTCACTCAATATCTTTTTATTGGAGGTGAATTTTGACAAATCCACCATTGGATTACATCTTCTTCTTATATCCTCCATGTTTGCAAAATTTCAAGAAAATTAAAAATCAATAGCTATGTCATCAATAAATTTTTAAATTGTAAGTTTTTGTAATTTAAAATTATGCATAAAATATAAGATTATAGATTATAGATTATATAGTAAATAATATCTGATTGACACAAAAATTGACATGTGTATTAAGAATGTAAAGAACATGTAATTCAACGGTTAGATTTTCAAAATATATAATAATATTTATTTTATTGAATGAGTTTGTAGCCTAAGATTACAATCAATTTTGTAACTAAATTTTGTCCAATTGTTAATTACTAAAAGAGTCCGATTAATGTGTGCCCTTAAGGCATACATTAAACTTTCTATTTTTAGAAACATTTTTTCGGGAATTGAAAAAATTGTCATTACTTTTTCAATTATCGAGAAAACTTTTTTCAAAATGCTAAAGCTCTAAATACATCTTCTACGCCCTGGTTACCTGGTAGGTGCCATCGTCCATTCCTGATGGTTTCGCTTGGTCCTACTGCAGGAACAGGTGCAATCTCAATACCCTAATGGACCCCTTTACAAATAGATCTTCTACGGCCTGGTTACCCGGTAGGTGCCATCGTCCATTCCTGATGGTTTCGCTTGGTCCTACTGCAGGAACAGGTGCAATCTCAATACCCAAATGGTCCCCTTTACAAAAACGTATTCCCAAACGTGTAGTTACCTAATGGTCCCCTTTACAAACACAAAAGAAAAAGGAATAAATTAAAAAGCTTATCAAGACAAGTGGGAACTGTGGAATTTTTATTCTTGATCAAAAACCAAGAAACTTCCTAGGAGAAATATGCTTTACCCCAATCATCACTCATGCTGAGGCTTTTTGATTGGAGGGTTAATAATATTTCCATATCCCTAGTCTCCAATAACTTTCATCTTAACAACAAAGTCTTTGGTCAATTACACAGCTTTTTCAGAACAGAAAAACAAAAGTTGGAAGTCTTGGTGGATGATTGTTTAGTGTTTAATACCAAAAGCGGTCACTACCAACCCACTAGCACGTTATGATCTCCAAGAAAAAACCCAATAAAACCAAACTGTATGTGCTATA
The DNA here is from genome assembly GCF_001633185.2 of Quercus lobata. Taxonomy (NCBI): domain Eukaryota; kingdom Viridiplantae; phylum Streptophyta; class Magnoliopsida; order Fagales; family Fagaceae; genus Quercus; species Quercus lobata. Next base: position 13,714,641 of record NC_044913.1, read on the forward strand.
AAATCAAACTGATTCACTTCTTCAAGCGCAGGTTTGAACAAGATCAACAAACAAAAGCTTCTGAGCCAAAAGGGATGGCCATTTTAAACCTTGGAGAGAACATAAAAATCAACCCAGATATAGTCAACAAAGCTTGTTCTCTTGCAGTGGGGGCTCACAATTCTGCAGATAAGCCCTATATTTTGCAGAACATTCGTGGTTCACCAGATCTTGTCATCTTTGGCTTTCCTGGGAATTGGTCTGTAAATGATTGGTATGCCGGAGAATCTTTTGGAGAAACCAAGATCAATCTTGAGTTGTTTCCTTCTCTTAGAAGTATAGGTATCGATGAACATGCCAAGGTCAACAAAGCCTTTCTGCAGAGATTTGATGACAAAGTCTTGACGAATTCAGATTTCAAAAACAAGGTACTATTTGTATTTTTTTTTTCCCTGATCACTTGCTTGTTCCTACGATGGATTCATCTATGATTTGCTAACATTGTTTACACCATAATTAAATATATTAAGAATTTAACCATGTATCTGTGATGTAAAAGTTCGGTAGAAATATATTAAGAAATGTTTAGAAATTGAAAATTTCAGTATTTATCCTAGTTTTTGTCTGGAAGAATGGTTTACCTGGTAGCAGTAGGCTTGAATTTAAGTGCCGGAGAGAGATTAAAAGAAAGGTTGAAGCCAAATTAATTTTAAAAATTATTAATTAATATGAGTAAAAAGTACTTAATTAATTATTTTTAAAAATTGATTAACATAAAAAGTATAGTGTTTATACAAGTGATAGTTTATTTTTGAACAAAGTTTAGCTACGCAAAATTAATTGTAGTATAAGGTTACAATTTTACTCAATATCATTAATATTGCTACATATTTTGAAAATCTAACCGTTAGTTTGCATGTTCTTTACGCTCTTAATACATATGTCAAATTTTGTGACAATCGGATGTTATTTACTATATGATCTATAAGATTATATTTTATGCATAATTTTCAATTAAAAAAATTATAATTTAAATAATTTATTGATGACATAACTATTGATTTTTAATTTTCTAGAAATTTTGCAAACATGGAGGATATAAGAAGAAAATGTAATCTAATGATAAATTTGTTAAAATTCATCTCCAATAAAAAGATATTGAGTAAGGTTGTAGTATTAGACTATAATCAATTTTGTAGTTAAACTTTGTCCTTTTTATACTTGGTGTCAATTTATCTTTGTGTCTAATGTTAGAGTTGAGATATAGTATATACCTTGTCACGTTAAAGTACTTTATTTTTTTTAGAAGGTATTTCATAATTTAAGATGACTATAAGCATATATTTCAAATAAGTAAGATATATAAATAAAAATAATCAATATATATAATATTTAAAAATTGAAATATAACATTTATTGTTGTTACGTTCCTATTGAGCCATATCAGGGTAGCATTTTGGTTAACTTCAATCTATTCGTCCACTTTAGTCCATTTCAATTGTAAGATCCATTAGCAAATAACTAAATGAGTTCATTATTTTGTCAAAAACTATTAGTACATAAAGTCAATTAAGCATTTTTTTAATTAATATTAATAAAAAAAAAAAAAAACAATACGATATTTTAAATAATGCATCTTAGGAATGTTTTCATTTAATTTTTAATATAAAAAGAACATTTAAATGATATCTTTTACTAACCAAAAAATTTACAAAATGACATGATTGGTTAGTTTTTTACATCAATAACATAATAAACAACTTCCTAATTATTTTTTTGTGATACTATAGTTAATTAGTACAAATCTATATCTATATAATATCTAAAAGATGAAATTTAGTGTATTGTTGCTACGCTATTTTTGAGTTACAATAACATAGCATTTTGGTCTACTTTTGCCCATTTAAGTCCAATTCGGTCTACTTCCATCCAGTTATGTCCGTTCAGTCCATTTCAGTCTTATTCTGTCCATTTTGGTCCAATTCGGTCCACTTCTATCTAGTTAGGTCAATACGGTCCAGTTCTGTCTAATTCAATCCACTCGATCCATTTTGGTCCTCTTTCGTCTATTCGGTCTATTTCAAACTAACTCTGCCTTAAATTGATTCTTTTGTGGGTTGCCTTTTTAGTTTTGGGCTCAAAATTTTTTTTTCCCTTAATTTTTGGGTTGAAAAGTATGAAATTTTATTCAATTTGGACCAAACTTTATAGTTTTGGGCTAAAAAATTCAAAAAAAAAGGTATTAGAAATTAGAGATATGAGCTCTAAAAAAATGATAAAACGATAAATATTCAAAAGATTATATTAAAATTCAAATTTAAATAATATAGGCAACCTTAAGAGGTTGGCTAAGTGGTTCTAAAGTCTTATAATATCCATGAAATCTTGGGCATGAAACATCTTGCCCCCTTCCTGGGGTCATCCCCAAGATAGGCATTATACTTGTATTTCGAAAGAAAAAAAAAAATACTACAATTCTAAACTTATATAATAATTTAAATTTAATGTAACATGTTACATGTATCCCATAGAATAGGAGTGTACATTAAAAAAAAAAAAACATTCTTGAATATATTCAAATTAGTCAACCAATTATGGTATATTTTAAAAAAGAGAAGAGTTCCTTTAATAACATATTATTCATTTATATAAAACAAGATTATAATTATATAATAATTTAAATATTTATATTAAATTACATTTTTCACACACACACACACACAAACACACACACATATAACTATGTATTGTTGTTGAATACAATATACATTAGGACAAAGTTTAGCTACAAAATTGATTGTAACCTTAGACTATAACCTTACTCAATAAAATAAATATTATTACATATTTTGAAAATCTAACCGTTGAATTGCATGTCTTTACACTCTTAATACATATATCAAAATTTTGTGTAAATCAGATATTATTTACTATATGATCTATAAGCTTATATTTTATACATAATTTCAAATTACAAAAACTTGCAATTTAAACAATTTATTAATGACATATCTATTGATCTTCAATTTTCTATAAATTTTACTAGCATGTAGTATATAAGAAGAAGATGTAATCGAATGGTAAATTTGTCAAAATTTACTTTCAATAAAAAGATATTGAGTAAGGTTGTAGACTAAAGCTACAACTAATTTTGTAGCTAAACTTTGTCCATAAATATGTTCCACTACATAAAACTTATAAAAATAGAAAATACTTTTAAATAACACATCCTACAAATTTTACATTATATTCTTATAAAATAATTATATTACATTTTGTCATTTTCTCATGCATCGCATGGGCTTGCGATTAGTTGTCATTAATAGATGAAGTTAAAATATTAATTTTAAAATATTCAAAAAATTATTTTGATAAATAAAAAATAAGTTAATAAGAAGTATTTAAAGTATAATAATTTACTAAAAAAAAAATTAAAATGCTCTATGCAAGCTTTGAATTTTTTTTTTTTTTTTGGGCAAAGAGATTATATGATGTTTTTATTTTAGAGTCCGGTTAATGTATGCCTTTAGGACATACACTAATAAATCCGTTTTTGGAAAAATTTTATTGGGAATTGAAAAAATTGTCAAAACTTTTTCAATTTCTGATAAAACTTTTTCCAAAAATGGTATACTATTGTGTATTCTTAGGGCACACATTAGTAAAATCCTTTATTTTAAATTAACTTAAACATACCAGTGTTTTTCCTTTCTATATTAGTTTTCATTTCAAAATTCATACTAAGAAAAGGTGAGTTTCCTTGTTTTTGTTTTTGTTTTTTTTGATAAAAAAATCTTAAGAAATATATATTATAGGAGAAATTGTTTAGAAAAAGAAAAAAAAGAAAACAAGACAGAGTGTTTAAGTGATTTTGTGATAATATACCATTTTTTTTTAATATTTAAAGTCTTCATATAGGGTTTTTTTTTTTTTGACCAAATCAGGAGAGTTTGAAAATATTTTCAAATAACAAAATCCACCCCACTCTCCCCATGCATAGTGGGAAAAAATTACCTCAATATATCGAAAAATGCCAACATGGTAGGAAAAACTAGTAAACTACCCCAGCATTGTGTTGAAATTACTTCCACTTTTGTTTTTATCCGAGGAGTGGTGTTGCTTAATCCCTTCATGAGTAGTGTAACTTAGTTTTCATCACTCATTTGTATTCAATTTTTGATTGAGGAATTACTTGGATTTTGATCGAGATTACTCACCGCGTCCATATTCTTCAATTAATACAAGTGCTTTACTCTTATTTATATTTATTGACTTACATGTCCTTTATGGCCTGTTTGGATTGAGGAAGGGGGAGTAAGGGAGAGTAAAGTAGAGTTGACCGAATAATAGGCTAATTTCCAATCAATTCTATTCTATTTCCCCTCCCTCATTCTCAATCCAAACATACTATTATTGTGATTGTGTTGTCAAAATAGCCTTTTTTTTTATTTTTTTTTATTTATTATTTTTAGCTTAAAAACCACATATCATTATAACACATGAGGGAAACCTAGCTGAGCAGTGAGTCGTTTTATTCATTTACAACACCTATAAACCCAAATGAAAAAAAAAAGTCAGTTCCAACAGAGTTAATAGGCCAGGTCTTTAATATCCTCAATAATTGTTTCTCAATCAAAGCCTTCTTAATTGAGAAGATACCAAACCTATTTGAGAATACCGATGTGAGTCATGTGACTCAATATTTTTTGAGTAATGTCAAATATACAAACTTTTTTACAAAAGAATTTTACAAAATGCTGAAGTGATGAGTGATTATTAGTAAATAAAAAAGTGATATTAATGGTGGGCCTAAATGAAAACTAATTAGAAGTTAGTCACATTAACAATTTGTAAAAATGTTACAAAATAGTTTGTATACGTAGCATTACTCTTTTTTTTTTCTTAGTAAAACAAACACGTTCCATATTTGGTCAAGCATACGTAGCTATATTTATCCATGTGCCAATCATATCTTGCCATTGCAGTAAAACCCATTTTTGATTCAGCTTGAATTGGCTTGGAACTTTAATAGTTTCAATAAGAATTAACGAGACGACAAACTTTAGGACATAATAGAAAGGATCCCATGCAAGCACTAAAACATACTCATATATATGGAATTGGAACACAGATATCTTGTTACTAAATATGAACACATTATTCAGGTGCAAAAGGCAGTGACAGAGAGGAAGCAAATACTGTTTACAGGACACTCCACAGGTGGTTCAATTGCCAACCTTGCAACAATTTGGTTCTTGGAAAAATACTTGAGATCAGATAACTACAAAATTTCACCTTCCTCACCTCTATGTGTGACTTTTGGTTGTCCTCTAACTGGTAACCACATATTTTCCCATGCTCTTAGGCGTGAGAACTGGGCTCGCTACTTCATAAATTTTGTCATGAGATATGACATTGTTCCACGGATCTTGCTTGCTCCAGTCTCATCCATTCTATTGGAATTTCAGAGAGTTCTCCAATTCCTCAATGAAAAATCCATAAATCTTGCACATGCATCCATTAACAGCTTCGATGCTTCAAATTTTTACATGAAAGTAATGAAGAATGCATCATCTGTGGCAAGCCATGCTGCTTGCAACCTCATGGGAAACACAAACCTGCTATTGGAAACTGTGACAAACTTCATTCCATTAAGCCCATACAAGCCCTTTGGAACTTATGTCCTCTGTACTGGGAATGGAAAGCTAATTATCTTGAGGAATCCAGATGCTGTTTTGCAACTATTATTTTACTCCTCTCAGTTGTGCAAAGAAGAAGAATGTACAGATGTTGCCCAGAGAACTCTTCAACAACATTTCGGCTATGAGAGTGAATTGCAAGACAGCTTCCAAATGCTAAATGAGGTTTACTTGGAGCCACTGGAACAACTTCCATTATCTGCAGAATCTACTAGTGATATTGCAATAATTAATGCAGCCTTGAACGACCTTGGCTTGGTAATTTCTATTTCCTTTGCTTGTTTCAACAAACTTCAAAATCTTGAAATCAACTCTTTTAAAAAAATAATTGTTCTTTAAACAAGACTTGCAACAGACTAAAAGTATTTCAATGCTAGAAAATGTGTGTACTGGTCACCAAAGAATTTTCTTTGTCTTTTCTTTGTGCTTTTCCTTGTGAGGTGTTCAGAGCACAAGAGCTAGATTGTGTCTTCGTGCTGCCGGAGAGCTAGAGAAGCGGAAGATTGGAAACAAGGACAGCATCGATCTCAAGAAGACAGACATTGAGAAAGCAATGAAATACCTACTAGAAGACTACCAATTGAATTGTGGGTATCGTGGCCTAGGTTGTTATGATGCCTTCAAGCTTCAAGAATCCTCCAAGGATTTCGATGCTAATGTGAAGAGACTTGAATTAGCAGGCATATGGGATGAAATCGTCGAATTTTTAAAAAGGTATGAACTTCCAGATGCATTTGAAGGCCAGAGCGATTGGATAGATCTTGGAACAAGGTACCGACGCCTTGTTGAGCCCTTAGATATTGCCAACTACTATCGCCACTTGAAGAATGAAGACACAGGAGCATATATGGATAGGGGCAGGCCAAAACGCTACAAGTTTACGCAGAGATGGTTTGAGAATGCTAAGAGGATGCCAGCTGGATCTAGTTGGGAGTCATGCTTTTGGGCCAAGGTAGAGGAGCTGCGCATTAAAACTAGCAATGCAGGAGGGTTTGCACAAGTCAAGGTCAAGGAAGAGGTTTTAAAACTAGAAGAACAAGTACAGAAATGGATCAAAGGCGGAGAGTTGGGTAAAGATGTGTTTTTGGAGAAATCCACCTTTATGAAGTGGTGGAACACACTCCCTGAAGAGCATAAATCGAAATCTTGCATTAAAAATGTAAAGGATTCATGATCGTTGAACATGATTCTCATGCTAATAATATCACCTACCAATGTTATCTGTGTGCAACTATAAAATTCACAAGCTAATAATATCAGAAATTACTAGCTCTAACTTATCAAGTTTGCCTTAAATAGAGTGAAGATGCAAAGAAGAAACCTCCAAATCACAATCGGCTGGACAATGCCTCATGAAGCAGAGGTGGCTACTGTATCTTCCTTTGCCCCTTCCATTTGGGGTCAAAAGTTTCAAAAATTCATCAAAATTAAGTGAATACCAGATTAAAAGATCGAATTCTTTGATAAGAAAAATAAAAATTGGTGCCTCACAAAAACAATATATAAAACTAATTAACCTTAGACAGACATATTAAAGGTATGCCAAGTAAATTGTATAACATACATGTTTGCAAAATATGCCAAGTTCCTCGAGCTTAAGGGTGCAGGTGACAAGGAATTCTCTGAAAGACTGAAAGTCCCTAATCTCAGTATCAAGCTTTGCTACAACTCCCCTCCAAACTGCATTAAAAAACGCTCTAGAATTCCAACCTTTCACTGCAGAAAACAAACATGGTGTTGTGTGAGTTACTTTGTTCAAAACAAGCCGTCTCCAAGTAATTGCTATGCCTACAATGCCATGAATCCAACATTATGTTTGACACAAGAATATGTCATTACAAAACAATACACAGCTGCTATGTGCATGTCCTTCAATTACATTTGTGCACAGCTAATCAAACCAATGGCCTCATAGTTTCAAATTTCCACGACTAAAAGAAAGTACAACATGAAGTGGCTTATGTTTATTCCCGTTACAATAACTACAATAACTATCTTTATTTTGGACAAATTTGTTAAGAAAAATTAGTGATACATTTTTAGTAAAACTTATGTATAGTTACTTAGGTCTCAAATTAAATTTAACCACATGGTTGTATAAGTATTGAAAAATATAACAAAAACAATGTTATCTTTTTCAAGAACACACACACATATATAGTGGGTTCCAATTAGCTTAACTGGTAAAGTCTCTGATGGTTGTATAAGAGATCTAAGGTTTAATCCCCGCCTACACCAAAAACTGATTGGTGTCTTGGTCTAGTGATAAAGAGCTATCATCAGGAGCGGACGTCATATGTTGAAACTTTCTAAAAATATATATATATATATATATATATTTATATAAATGAGTTCAAGTTACACCAGGTGTAACTTCATAAGAGTTATACCTTTTTTGGACCATTGATTTGTATTAGATCTAAGGGTGAAAAAAAAGTCATGGTCATGTCATTATTATTCCCTAGAAATTAGTAATTAAGTCATTCACTCTTCTTATTAAAAATAGAAAAATAAAAAATAGTATTAACTCTCTACTCTCCATCATCAGCTTCATCTTCTCTCTCTCTCTCTCTCACACAGTCTTTGTGTAATAATTCTTTATGATGAATTAACACAAAGACAATTGAAAGTTTCCCAACTGCTGGGAATCATTCTTCATTCTCCAGCAACATCTTCTTGATTAGCATACAATCTTAGCAACCAAATTAGATTTTTCAAGAACGTTTAAAAGAATTTAATTGATCAATACAATCACGTGCTTGAAATTAGAAGACCTTTTTCTACCTTTAATCTTAGCAACCAAAATAGCCAAAAGGCAATTTAATTATCAGCCTTCAATAATAAAATCTCCAATTTTCCCTTTTTCTATATCCATATATTTACCTCAAACTAAAACCCTAGTTTCTAATTAGTTTGCCAACAATATAAAATGTACACAATTTTCACATTTTTCAAGCAAAGAGAGGTATTAGTTTTACCTGATTGGCTGATCGTATGACAAAAGCTTTGGTGCGCCCACAGAGTATGATTTGTAAAGAAGCTTGATGGATGCTTTTAGGCCAGTCCAGCCTCATACAGATAATGGGCCTTTTCAGATTCTGCTCATGGGCCATATGTCCAGCCCGAGACCATAAGTAGCAGTGTGAATCTAAAGATGCTCGTTTACCAAATTTCTACAGCTTATTTTTTGGGTTCCATGAAAACTCTCTCTCTCTCTCTCTCTCTCTCTATATATATATATATATAGAGAGAGAGAGAGAGATGGAAACTCATGTTCAATGAGATGGAAACTTGCATTAACTAATTTAATTTATTGCCACGGTACAAACTTCCACCTGATAGTTAATCTAATTTATGCTAAAGATAACAAATATATAAATTTTAAGTTTAGTAATCTAGAGTCTAAAAAAAAATTCTAAGCAATCTTCCTCCCCCCTTTTTTTTTTTGGTATCTATTTTATGTTTTGCCATTCTTCCATTTTTATCACACCGAAATTGATCTTCTACAACCTGACCTGTCCATTTCCGACAGATAAGCTTGGATTATTTATTTCAAGTGAAATTTCCAAGGTATACAAATACAATCCCACTCGGACAAGATTTTAGAGCAGGGACATTTTCTCAACAAAAATTGATGAAAATAAAATTTTTTTTTTTCTACACTTGTCTATGTGACAGACTGTGAGTAGTGAAAAAAATGTGGTGAGATCATGTGAAAGTGATAGACATCCAATTACAATCTACCACGTAGGATAATTGTGGTTTTTTTTTTTTTTTTGTGGTATTAAAATTACTCTTTTCTCAATGGGTCATGTAGATCACAACAATAATATTGCCACAATTAAAGCGATAAGAGCACATTTAAAGCGTTAAGAGCACTCACATAATTAATTTATAATTTTGCACATTTAACTTCAAAAATCACCCATATCAATACATTTAAATTTAGATTATTGCTACAGTAACCATGTAAATATATTTGATTATTATTCACATGCATATCTATTTTTTTAATATTTTTTAATTCACATATACAGAGAGAGAGAGAGAGAGAGAGAGAGAGAGAGAGAAATTGTCTGAAAGAGCAATAAAAAATTGATAAAAAAATAATATTTAATGAAAATGTGTAAAATAAATAATCTAATGTAGGTGTCTTTGAAAAAATAGTTATATAAAATAAAATAAGTAAATTCTTACATGAAAATAAACATAAAATTTTGGACAAGCTAGTGTGAATGTTTTAACTAAGGGAGTCAATCTTGTATCGGAGGCTGTATCGATTTGACTAGTAGAATGATATATTTCGGTATCGGTCAATGTACCGTTTTAGGTTTACCGCTATTTTATATATAATTATAATAAATATAAAAGTTTACCATAAAACATTACCTCAATTCAGAATAAATTATTCATGGTTTTAGATTTTAGTATCAAAAAATAAAAAAATAAATAAAGCTTAATTGTTCATTGCATACTAAAAAAACAAATAATACTAATAAGTTAATGCAAATAAATTATCATTTCGCCTTTACAAAAATTCAAAAATTACAAAACTAAAAAAAAAAAAAAAAAGCTTTTTTTCCGTACCAGTCGGTACGCTTGATACCAGCCAATACACTCAAAATTGGCCGATACGCCCAATATTTAAACCGGTACGAAACGTTGATATTTTGATACCAATACATATACTGATACAGTACATACGGACCGATATGGCCTAACATGGTATCAACTACTTTGGTTTTAACATCTTTCTAGTAGAGGGAATCTAAAAATGTACTAAAATTAAAGTATTCCAAACGCGTAGTTACCCAGCAGTCACTTCACTAGCACTATAGAATTAAAAGTAGGAAAGAAAAAAAAAAGGGAAACATAAATCCCTTGATCATCCAGACAAATAGGTACCCTGATGATGCCAAGAAACTTCATTGAAAAAATGTATCTCCCAGTTTTCACTTCAGAGACTTTTCGTTGGAGGCTTTAAGTATATTTTTATAGCTCCAGTCTCCAATCACCTTCCAGCAAGCTAGTGCGAATGTTTTAACATCTTTCCATAGTAGAGGGAATCTAAAAATGTATTATAATTATTCCTAACGCGTAGTTACCCAGCAGTCACTTCACGAGCACTATCGATTAAAAAGGAGAAAAGAAAAAAAAAAAGGGAAACCTTGTTCCATAAGTTGTGCGCATCCAGACAAAGAGGAAGCTGTGAAATCAGCAACCTTGATCTTGCCAAGAAACTTTATTGAAAAAAAATGTAGTTTTCACTTTAGAGACTTTTCAATGATTGTTATCGTCGGAGGATCTGTTTGGTTAAAACTTATTTTATTTTATTAAAAATTAAAAATTAAAAATATTATAATAAAATAATTTTTAAATATATGAATAATATTATGAAACCTATTTTTAATGAAAAAATTATTAAAAAGTAAAATTTGTAAGTATATAAACAGTGCACGGATACAATGTTTATAAAAAAGTCAAAAATTTTGCTACTGTTTATAAACGGTAACTGTAACTGCTCAAGTTCCACTGAAATGTGGCTTGAAAAAAAAAAAAAAAAAAAAAAAAAAAAAAAAGCGTAAAACGCAGACACAAAACTCAAAATGTGTATCCAAACCCCACCGTAGTCCCCAATCACCTTCCAACAAAGTCTTGGTCAATTAATGACATTATTTATTAAGCCAAAAAAATAAAAATAAAATATGAAGTCTTGGGTCAATGATTGTTTAACCCAGAACTCATCCATAAAAACCACAGGGTATTTGCAGTATAAAATACAAACCAATTTGTAGCAACAAGCAAAAAGCTTACTCTCTTGCTAAAGAAACAATTAAAAGAAAAAAATGGCCAGTTTAAATCTTGGAGAAAACATAGAAATCGATACAGAGCTAATTAAAGAAGCTTACTCTCTTGCAGTTGAGGCTCACAGCAAGTCTTCAGAGAAGGCATATAATGTTGAGGAAAGTCGTCGTTCATCAGATCCTATCATCATCATTAGCTTTTCTGGATGTTGGTCTGAAAATGGTTGGTATGATGGAGAACCTTTTGGGGTAACTGAGATCAATCCTCCAAAATTGTTTCCTTCTCTTAGAAGTATAGGCGTTAATGAAAATGCCTTGGTCAACAAAGCCTTTCTGCAGAGATTTGTATACAAAATCTTGGGGAATCCAGATTTTGATCGTGAGGTACTATTTGCTTCCTTCTTCTTCTACTTCTTTTTCTTGGACTCTTTTTTTTTTTTTTTTCTTCTTTTTAGGGGTACTTCTTGTTCATACTATGGATTCTTCTATAACTTGCTCATATTGTTTATGCCTTAAATATATTAAGATTGTAACCATGTATTTGTTTTGCCGGTAGAAATTTAACATGAACAGTTGAGAAATTTAGAGAAAAAAAAAATACTAGTTATCCTTTTATTTATTTATTTATTTATATTTTTACTCTCTGGTGGAGTGGTTGCATGATTGCAGGGAGGAGCTACATGTATGAGTGGGCCCTCCAAAAATTTTAAAAATATTTTTATACCATATATAAATATTTAATATTTTAATTATTAGCCTACAAAAATAGGACAACCCTCAAATATTTGTGTTAGTTAAATGATGTTTCTAAAAAAATTGTTCAATTTGACTAGTAGTTATAGAGAATGTTTTTTTTTTTCTTTCCTCATATTCATTTTTTATTGTAAAATGTGTTTTTATATTTATTAAAGTTTTGGATCATTCATGTTTTTGAATACTTCATTAATTTAGTTGAATCTTTTTTTTTTATGCTATTAAAAGTGAAAACTTTAAGGATTCACTATAGAGGATACTAAGTTGTGTGTATAAATATTTGTGTTTGTGCATGTTTATGAAATTTTTTATTAGCTAATAAATTAGTATCATAAGTTGGCCCTCCAAACAAAAATTTTTAGCTTACAGAGCATAAATAGGATTTTAGTTTAGGGAACAAGATTATAAAATAAAAGGTTAAAACCAAATTAATATTAAAATTTTTAATTAACATAAATAAAGTATGTAATTAATGAAAGAAAAAAATTAAAAAAATAAATTGATTGACATAGAAAATAATGCAAAATATGAGTGATAGTTTTATTTTTCATGCTTAGTGTTAATTTATTTTTTTCTAATGTTCGAGTTGAAAGATAGTATAATCATCCTATGTTTAAGTTACCTCATAATCAAAGTTAACTATAAATATATTTTTCAAACAACTAAAAGAGATATAAATACTTATAATCAACATATAGTAATTAATAGCTGAAGTTACAAGACTAATTTAAGATTTTCAAACAAGTTTTTTTTTTTAATTATTATTTAGAAGTAAAGTAAAAGAAACTAATAAGATGTATAATAATATACTTGAAGTTTTTAAAATATTATATGAAACCCTTGAATATTTTTTTAAGATATTTATATGATGTTTTTTAGATTAACTTAAAAGTATCAATGGTTATTCTTTTATATATATATATATATATATATAATTGGATTTATGTAAAATTTTTTTTAAAAGTATATATCGTTGTAAAAGAATTAAAAATAAAAATAAAAATAAATTTGACACATTAGTTTAAAGGGCTGTCTCAACAAAATTTTGGGGTATAAGGCAAAAATTTTAAAGGGTTTTTTTTGTTATATTTAAATATTAATTAAATTATATATATAATTTAAATATATTTTTCTTACTTTTTGAGATCCAAAATTACTAATACAAAGTTCATTCCAAATTCATATTTTTCATTATAGTAATAAAAAGTAAATTATTCCAAATAATTGTTTCTCAAAAAAAAAAAAAAAATCCAAATAATAGATAAGGTTCATTTTTAGAAGAATAAAAGATAAGTTGGTGAACTTGAACCAGATACTTTTTTTTTCTTTCTTTTTTTTTTTTTTTTGAGAAGAAGTACTAGAAACTCTATTGAAAGAAAGAAACTTAGCCATAATCAGCTAGAAGAACACCATGAATGTGTGGAAGAATATCCTCCATTCATATCGATAAACCTCTAACATGTCTAAGATGTTTAGCTAGGTTGTGAGCTGTAAAATTGTCTAATAGAGTTCTAATAAAGAAAAATAAAACATTCTAATCAAAGATAGTTCAACTTAGAAAAAAAAAAAAAATCAAGGCCCCCTCTGTTTGCCAATAGAATGCACTGTCTAATAGAATGTGAAGAAAGAAAATTAAAAGCCTACTTTTGTAGTTTGATTGTCTTTTTTGTAGGTCTAGATATTGAACTTTAGTTTCAATAAGAATTTAAAGAGATCATAGAAAGGATGCCATGCAAGCATTAAAACATAGTCATATGGAATTGGAATGCAGGTGATATCTTGTTACTAAATATTACTACATTATTCAGGTGCAAAAGGCAGTGGAAGAAAACAAGCAAATATTGTTTACAGGACACTCCTCAGGTGGTTCAATTGCAAACCTTGCAACAATTTGGTTCTTGGAAGAATACTTAAAACCAAAATATAACTACAAGATTTCACCTTCCTCTCCTCTGTGTGTGACTTTTGGGTGTCCTCTAACTGGTAACCACATATTTTCCCATGCTCTAAGGCGTGAGAACTGGGCTCGCTACTTCATACATTTTGTCATGAGATATGACATTGTTCCACGGATCTTGCTTGCTCCAATCTCATCCATTAAATTGGAATTTCAGAAAGTTCTCAAATTCCTCAATGCGAAATCCATAAAACTTGCACATGCATCCATTGACAACTTTGATGCTTCAAATTTTTTCATGAAAGTAATGAAGAATGCATCATCTGTGGTAAGCCATGCTGCCTGCAATCTCATGGGAAACACAAACTTGCTATTGGAAACTGTGTCAAACTTCATTCCATTAAGCCCTTACAAGCCTTTTGGAACATATGTCTTCTGCACTGGCAATGGAAAACTAGTTATCTTGAGGAATCCAGATGCTGTTTTGCAACTATTGTTTTACTCCTCTCAGTTGTGCCATGAAGAAGAATGCACAGATATTGCCCAGATAAGTCTTCAACAACATTTTGGCTATGAGAATGAGTTGCAAGAAAGCTTCCAAATGCTAAATGAGGTTTACTTGGAGCCACTGGAACAGCTTCCATTATCTTCAGACTCTACAAGTAGTGATATTGCTACAATTAATTCAGCCTTGAATGACCTTGGTTTGGTAAGTTCTATTTCCTTTGCTTGTTTCAACAAATTTGAAAATCTTGAATTCAATCTCTTTTTAAAAAATAATTGTTTTTTAAACATGACTTGCAATAGACTGTACAAAGAGAATAAAAAAGTATTTCAATGCAAGAAAATGGGTTGAATTTAGAGCACTGCTCACCAAAGAATTTTCTTAGTTATATCTTTGTGCTAATTTCCTGTGTGATGGGTTCTAGAGCACAAGAGCTAGATTGTGTCTTTGTGCTGCTGGAGAGCTGGAGAAGCGGAAGATTGGAAATAAAAAAAGCATCGATCTCAAGAAGCCAGATATTGAGAAAGCAATGAAATACCTTGAGGAAGACTACCAATTGAATTGTGGGTATCGTGATCTAGGTTGTTATGATGCCTTCAAGCTTCAAGAAACCGCCAAGGATTTCGATGCTAATGTAAAGAGACTTGAACTAGCAGGTATATGGGATGAAATCATTGAAATGTTAAAAAGGTATGAACTCCCAGATGAATTTGAGGGCCTAGGAGACTGGGTATTGCTTGGAACAAGATACCGCCGCCTTGTTGAGCCCCTAGATATTGCCAACTACTATAGACACTTGAAGAATGAAGACACGGGAGCTTATATGATAAGGGGCAGGCCAAAACGTTACAGGTTCACGCAAAGATGGCGCGAGCATGCTGAGGGGTTGCCTGCAGAATCCAGTGAAGAATCATGCTTTTGGGCGAAGGTAGAGGAGCTGCGCATTAAAATTAGCAGCCAAGGGTTTGAACCAATCAAGAAAGAGGTTTCGCTACTAGAAGATCAGGTACAGAATTGGATCAATCTTGGAGTGTTGAGTAGAGATGTGTTGCTAGAGAAATCCACATTCAAGAAGTGGTGGGAAGATCTCCCTAGAGAGCATAAGTTGAAATCCTGCATCAAAGATTTAAAGGTTTCATGATTGTCAAGCATGTTGGCTCCTTATAGTTGGCTACTGTCAACAACTTTCTGTTATCTTCTGTAGTTTTATGTTTGGGTTTGCAATTGCTCAGTAGGCCGTTTGTTGTGTTTTTACTTTTTTCTTTCTTTTTTTTATCGAGAGTTTTATGCCAGCAACCAAAAAAATATATTATTTTTATGTCATATGAACTGCCAGTCAACTTAAACTAAAAAATAAATTTTTTGTTGTCGTTGAAATGGTCTCATTCATTGAATTTTCTATCAAATTTTCTATCATTTTGGGATTTACTAAACATCCCATAAAAACCCAAATTATTTTACATGGAAGATCTCATGGCTAATTAGGGATGTCCACGGGTCGAGTCGGGCTGGGTTGTTGGAAAATTGACCCACACTCACCTGAAATACAGGTTGGACCCGTCGAGTTGGGTCATCGGTTGGGGCAGGTCCGATTCAACGGTTTGACAGGTTTGGACCACATACTGGGCCAAATTTGTAGATTTTCATGGATTTAATTTTTTTGGGCCTTTTTCGCCAATATTATTGGGCTTTCCAAATTACAAGGATTTAAAAAGTTTTTGAATCTTGTTATATCAGATTGGGCCTATTTTTACTTCATTTCTTTTAAAATGGGCTTTAATGAGCTTGAATATGTCCAAATTAATATTTTCTAGTAGGCCAGTATCTTTTAAATGGGGCCTTCAAGCTTTGCTTGAAGCAATATCAGTCCAAATTTATACTTCCCATAACCCACATATTGACATTTGGAAACAAAAAAAATACAAAGTAAAACTTAGGCACGATAGCAAACAAATAAAAACACAAAATACCATTTTTTACCACCTATTAAACATCAATAACATGTAAAACCTGGGCATTAATCAAACAAATAAAAACACACAAAAAACCATTTTTTTACCACTACAAATCATCCACACATTACAACAAATATTTTCCAAATTGCCTAAGCCTAAAGGCCTGGGCACCGGGTAGTACCTCAAAATTGCCTCAAGAAAACTCAGGCATATAAAAGTCAATCTAAACACATTAAACTTGTTAACCATTCCACACATCAAGTAATATTCCAGAACAGCACAGCAGCAAGCATTGCTACAAATACTATAACATCTTCATAATTCCATATATATAAATATATAGTAAGCCATGGAGGCAACAGAGAAGGCAGTTACTGCACAAGTCTGTAAGGCAGTAAACCACCAAGGTAGTAGACAATATTCCCAACAGTATACATAATTAGTTATAATTATGAAATACTATAAGTATTTCCAAAAAATAGCTTTTCTAAAGCAGTAAAGAACTACTATATTATCTATAGTTAACAAGTCCATAACTTATAGAAAGGAAAGCCTACATAGATGCTAAGTTTTCCTTTCTATAAGTAAGAGTTCATGTATAGTTCATGTATAGTTGATTTGGACCTCACGTGCTCAAGAGATGAGAATTAGAGTCCTAATTAAGGTAGTGACTTTACTTGGAGTAGCATGTGAATATATGGAATACAATTCTATTAGGATTCATCTTTGCCGACTTGATACTCTATATAAGGAGAAGGTGCTTCGACAATATAGGAAGGAAAGAGTGAAAAAATAGTGTGTGGATGTGAGAAAAAGAGGCTCTCCTTTGTTTGGTCCTTTGATATTTATGGGTTGCAATTTGGAATAGTGAGAGAGGTGTGTAGCTGCTTGGTTTTGCAGTTTGGTGATTTGCTCTCTCTTGGTACGTTGCAACTTTTGGAATTGTTTTGTGGCTCTCTCTTTGGTTTGTGTGGAATTCACATTTGGTATTTGGTATTTATGAACCTTTGGTTATTTGGTTTTGTATTTGTGAGAGGGAGTTATTTGGGTGTATTTGGGATTTGGGTTTGTGAGAGTGCCTCTACACCAATTTGTATTATCCAAAATTTGTTATAGTGAAATTTGTTTGTCATCGCCCGTGAATGTAGGCTATTACAGAACCACGTAAATCTTTGTATTTTGTGTCTATTTTCTTTTGGATTAATTTTCTTCATTCCTATTATTAGTTTGGAGATCTTTCACAAGCTTAAAATATTTTCACAATCAATCTTGGTAGTTTGAGCTTTCGCTGTTTTACAACAAACTAGTATTTGAGCCCAGGTTCGCTACCTAGGTGTTTGAATTTGTTCTCTTTGGAGATTTGGTGATTGGTTCATGGATTTGATTATTGGGGAGAAAGATGTCAGGTGATTCCTCTACAAAATCTTCAACAAATTCTTCTAGAAAAACTTTGGTAGAGTCTTTTGCAAATCCTTTGGCGGTTAGAACAATGGTTTCTAATGCCAAATTTGAAGCAGAGAAATTTGATGGAACAAATAACTTTGGCATGTGGCAATGCGAAGTTATGGATGTCTTGGTCCAACAAGAGTTGGATATTACTTTGGAAGACAAACCTGAAGGGATGTTAGACAAGGATTGGGAAAAGATTAATAAACAAGCTTGTGGCACCATTCGTTTGTGTTTGGCCAAGAATCAAAAGTATTTTATTATGACGGAGACGAATGCTAAAGAGCTTTGGAAGAAATTGGAGGAAAAGTATATGACCAAGAGTGTGGAGAATTGTCTCTGCTTGAAGAAGAAGCTCTTCTGTTTCCAATATCGTGCATGTATTTCTATGTCTGAGCACTTGAATGATTACAATAAAATACTTGCTGATTTGCAAAATTTGGAAGTTGATATTAGTAGTGAGGATAAAGCTCTCTTGTTATTGAATTCATTGCCTGATACTTATGATCATCTAATTACTACACTCTTGTATGGAAAAGATGAAATTAAGTTTGATGATGTGTCCAATGCTTTGACTAATAATGAGTATCGTATGAAAGATGAGCAAGGTCAAAGGGACATGATGACTGAGGCTTTGATTGTTAAGGGCATATCTAATGATAAGAAACTCAAGAAAGATTAGCGTGCCTATTGTCACAAAAAGGGGCATTGGAAGAAAGATTGTCCTTTGTTGCAAAACAAAGACGAGAAGGATTCTAATGCAAATGTAGCACATGATTGTGATGAGGATTCTGATTTTGCATTGACTAGTTCATCATTTGTTTGCCATTCAAATTAGTGGGTTTTGGATTCAGCTTGCACCTTCCATATGTGTCCAAAAAAGGAATGGTTTTACAACCTAGAAGAGTCGGAACTTGGTTTAGTCATCATGGGTAATGATCAAACCTGTGAGATTTTAGGGAGAGGTAAAATCAAGCTAAATTGCATGATGGAACAATTCGTTTTCTGAATGAGGTTCGATATGTACCTGAATTGAAAAGGAATCTCATCTCAATTGGTTTATTAGAATCCAAGGGTTTTAAAATTGCTATGGAGAATGGAACTTTGAAGGTACAACATGGTGCTTTGGTAGTGATGATGGCCACATGTTGTAGGAACATATATTTCCTCAAAGGGAGTACTGTTTTAGGTGGAGTAGCAATTGAGCAAGTTACTTCAGACATTATTAGACATTTGGAGCATGCCAACGATAACACTTTGTTTGAGAGTGCCAAGAACTGCAAATTTGAAGTCTGTGAGCCTTGTGCTTTGGAGAAGCAAACTAAGGTCAAGTGTGGTACAGTGGTTCATCATACTAAGGGTTTGCTTGATTATGTACACAGTGATGTATGGGAGTCTATTAAGGATACTTCTTTTGGAGGTAGGAATCAAGATGTTACTTTTGGTGGTGACATGGTGATTAAGCCTTTGCACAAGTTCAAGTGTTGCTTGAACATGTTCGGTATTTGCAAATTGAATTAGCCTGTAGGGGCTTTGGTGGTGGCGACGGAGAAGTTTCATTTGTGGTGATATGCACTTTGTTTTGGACTCTTATTTGGATTAGGCACCATCTTTGGGTGCATTTGGCGTCCATTGGCGTATTTGGAAGTGGTTTTTGATAATTTGCACTTTGTTCTTTTGGTTAGGCTCTAATTTGATTTAGCGCTTTGCATTTATGGTTTGGGAGATGTCTTGTCAAGGTGGAGACTTGTTAAGGATTTGTATTTGGTGGTCTGCAAATGTTGTTTGTGTGGTTTGATTGGATTCAATTGAAGGTGGAGATTTGTGAAGTCAGTGGCTTGTTATCCTAATCCAAATTGTTTTGGAGTGGCGTATAAGACTTGATTTCCTATAATTCCTAATTGTTTTAGGACTCTCAAATTGATACCTAACCGGTTTAGATATCCCATTCGCTTTGGAATTGATTTGGATCTCACGTGCTCAAGAGAAAAAGAGGCTCTCCTTTGTTTGGTTCTTTGATATTTGTGGGTTGCAATTTGGAATAGTGAGAGAGGTGTGTAGCTGCTTGGTTTTGTAGTTTGGTAATTTGCTCTCTCTTGGTATGTTGCAACTTTTGGAATTGCTTTGTAGCTTTCTCTCTGGTTTGTGCGGAATTTGCATTTGGTATTTGGTATTTATGAACCTTTGGTTCTTTGGTTTTGCATTTGTGAGAGAGAGTTATTTGGGTGTATTTTGGGATTTGGGTTTGTGAGAGTGCCTCTACACTAATTTATATTATCCAAAATTTGTTATAGTGAGATTTGTTTGTCATCGCTTGTGGATGCAGGCTATTGCCGAACCACGTAAATCTTGGTGTTTTGTGTCTATTTTCTTTTGGATTAATTTTCTTCGTTCCTATTATTAGTTTGGAAATCTTCCACAAGCCTAAAATATTTTCACAAACAATCTTGGTAGTTTGAGCTTCCGCTATTTTACAACATCACATACCTTACTGCTTCACGCAGCCTAGCAATGGACGCATCAATTTCTTTCAAACCATCCCCCACAATTAGATTTAGGATACGTGCACAACACCTTATGTGTAAGAACTCATGTTCTAAAACAGTTCCCTTCCAATCTTTAGTTACTATTTGTAAAAATTTAATGGTAGCACCATTAGAGGAAGCATTATTCACTATCAAGGTGAATATGCCATCAACACCCCACTCACGCAAACACATCTCAATCTTTCTATCTATAGTCTCCCCCCTATGGTCTTCAACTTAACAAAAATTCAAAATTCTCTTATGCAAGTTCCAATCATCATCAATAAAATGACATGTGAGGGACATATAATTCAGATTTTGAATACTAGTCCATGTGTCCATAGTAAGGCACACCATACGACCTTTCAAGGCTTCCCTTAATTTCTCTCTCTCTCAACACCATAAATGCCATTCATATATATTATCTTTGAAACCCATACCCTTCAAAAAACCTAAAAGGCAACTCATTTATTATAATCATTTTAGCAAGTGCCTTCCTAGAAGTCTCAACAGTCCCCTTCCTCCCTATTCATTTTGGGTTCAAATGCTAAGGTTTGTTGCCCTTTAAGTGCATCTCTATTAGGGTTCTTAACATAGTTTGGCACATGATTCAATAAATTAGTAGTACCATGCCCTTTACTATTAGCATGATAAGTTTTTTGGCAATAATGGCAAACAACCTTAAATTGACCCTCACTAATCTTTATTTTTTCAAAATGATCCTAAGCAATAAACTTTTTCCTATTATTACCACAATTAGCAGCTATCTCACTCACCTTGGCTTACCATTAGGTTTAGGTGGAAGTGTCTCAGTGTTAGTTGGAGTGGTAGCAGGTTTAGCTTGGCATTGGGTGTTGTTTGGGAAGGGGGTGCATCACTAGATAGTTCCATAACCTAAAGACATCAAATTTAAGTATTAGCAAACAACCATAACAATGATACTACTAACCCAATAACAAGAACACACACAAGTGACACAACTACAACAGGTCAAAGCGACAACAAAAACAACGACAAAAGTAACAAATAGACAAAAATAAGAAGTTAAAAGAGAAACGACATAAGAGAAATGATACCTCAAAGAACTCTTAGTTGTTAGGGCTTCGACCTTGAAAAGAAAGTAAAAAGAGTAGCCTACTTGAACAATTTTCGACTCCTGTATAAAATTAGGATTTCAAATTTTTAAGTTAGGAAAGCAAAATGAATCAAACAAATGAGCAATAAAATACAATTAGATAAGAAAATAAAAATGTGTTTGGATTTCATCTTTTTAAAATAGGGGTTCATCTTCCTTTTTTTTTTTTTTTTTTTTTTTTTTTTTAATAGTGAAGATACAAGTATATTGATCATAGGAAAAAAAAAAAAAAAAAAAACAACAAAAAAACAAAACAAGGAATAAAACAGGGTAGATACAAAGCACACACAGAGCATACTAAAATAATGAATCAAACTAACTATAATGTCTATCTGTAAAGAGTAAACAAGAAAATAAACACAAAGCACACTCTAAAAAGTGATAACTCAAGTCTTTGAAAAATGATAACACAAACGAACATACTCAAATTAGGGGTTCCATCTTTGAAAAGTGATAAATCAAGTCTTTGACCCAAAAAATCTAATAAAAAATATTAGGGTTTCATCTTTTAATCCAATTTCTTGGTCAGTTTTGATCCCTAATATTTAAGTTTTAAATCATTTGAACAAGATCCCTTAAGTTGCTTTTCATATCTTTCTTGTTTTTTGTTGTTGTTTCTTGTGTTCACCATCATGAACACCTTGATTTTGCTGTTTTCAATTTTTCTTCATAATTAATATGATTCTTATTGTTAGAACATATGTGGAACATGCTATGAACATATGTGATTTAGAATTGGCTAATCCTTTGACAAGACGCACTTTATTTGTAATTGGGTAGATCTAGAATGTGTTTAATACTTCAAGGAACAAGAGTTCAAATTCAAGTATTAAAGCTATGCAAATCTGTCCAAGAATCAAGTGAAGAAGTTCTGTTCATTAAATCTTGATAGATATTTCGACAGATGTATCTATCAAGATTTAATATTTGAAGCTCGACAGATAACTTGACAGCGGTATCTATTAAGAATTACGAAATTCAGATTTCCAGATCTGTTTTTCATGCATATCCAAGTTATTCGTGTAGAGTTTCTTTTCTCACAACCCTAGACATATATAAGAATTATTTTAAGGCCGTCTCAGTTGATGCAAAGGTTGTTGTAATTGTTGTTGCACTCACATTGTGATCGGAGATAAAAATTGCCCTAGTTTATCTTTCTCTTGAAGAAACTACTGCGTTTGTATGCTGTAGAGTTCTGTAACCAAGGAGCTTCTTAATCTTTATTGTGTGGATAAACTGAAGAACTTTGCAGCCAACATCCTTCTCAAGTTGGTGTGTTAGTCACGTATTGAGATTCGTGCATCAATTAGTTAGTCACGTACTTGAAGTCGTGCATTGAAAGAAGAGATTGTCACTACATTACAAGTCCAATTGTGTATTGGGGAAAGGATTTAACTGTAGGTTAGTATAAGGTACTGGGATTTCTTTACTTGTAACCACTTATTTTGATAATAGTGGATTCTCGGGAATGGTGACCTTAAATTCACCCAGTGGGGTTTTGCCTCAGTGGTTTTTCCCATTTGTAAACAAATCACCCGTGTCAAATTTAATTTTCGCTGCATTTAGTTATTTGGTGATTTGTTTGTACTACCATGCGTATTGCATGTTAATTGACTTAATTAATTAATTAGTTAATTTACCTAAGGGGTCAATACATTCTTGGCCTATCACTTATTATTTATCAAAAAAAAAAAAAAATCATTTGAACAAGATGATAAACCCATATCACTAACACAAAATATAGAAAAAGAGGGATGAAAAAGGAAGAAAATTTACCTGATCTGAGACTAGGAAGCCGAGATTGAGAGGTTGAGAAGACCCATGGTGGAAACAAAGTGAAGCGGCAGTGTCAGGTGTGGCGTGAGGTGACGGCTGACGGCAGCAGCAACCAGCAACTAGGGGTTGATCCAGTGGAGTGAAGAAAGATTTTGATGTAAAGGACTTTGTTTGTTTCAAAATAAAAAAGAGAGATTTTGAAATCAACCCTTGAGACTAGAGAGCAAAGAGAATGGAGAGAACTCAGAGAAGACTGATTTATAAGAGAGAGAGAGAGATGACGGATGAGACTTGAGAGTCTTGAGACTTTGAGGCTGAGTTGAGTAAGGAGTAAGGAGGACTCATCATGGCCATGGCCATGGAAAAGTGGAACTCTGATTTTGATTTGAAGTGTAGGCGTTCTAAATCTTCTGATGAAGATTTTCTTTTGCATGTAAAAGTGTAAGTTTAGTGCTTTTAGCCTTTTAGTCCCATCACTCTTAGCAACTCAGGGATTTTGATTTGAAACTTAGTGAGTTAGCATGTAGCACTAAACAACTCAGTGCAGTCCAATCACTCTTCTCTCTTTAGTCTTCACGTGTTCTCCTAGAAATAACCAATGTTTTTATTTATTTATTTTTAATTTGAAACCATTGGTTAGGTCGGGTAATATGGGTTTTTAATTCCTTAACCCACTACTCGACCCGAATCGTCGATTTTTTTCAAGAGACAAACCCAGATATAACTGACCATGGGTTTCGGGTCGACCCACTAGGCTTCAGGTCTGTTGGACTCGGATAGTTTGGGCGGGTTCGTGAACCGTTGGACAGCCCTATGGCTGACCATGATGCAGCTTACTTATCATAATAAACATCTAGGCTCAAAAAACATAGCAAAGGATATTCTTTTTCGGCAAAACTTATGTGCAGTTCAATCTTTAGGTCTCAAATTGAATTTTAATTAGATAATTGTATTGACATGTAACAAAAATAGTGTTTTTTTTTTCTCAATAACAATTAATATTTTGATAGATTTTTCAAGAATAACTAATTTTAACTATTTAATTGGTAGATGCAACTACATGTTTAAATTTAACTAGGTGCAGTCTGTATCGTGCCTAACTTTTATTTTTCCCACCTTTTCTAAGCAATCTAAATAGCCTAAAGGCAATTTAATTATCGACATTCAATAATAAAATCTCCAATATTTTGCCTTTTTCTATATCCAAACATTTATCTCAATCTAAAGTTGATATGCTAATGTATAGCCTAAAATCCTAGTTTCAAACAAGTTATTACCAAAACCATTACAACAAGAAAAAATGCAAAACAATCTAACCCTAGTATAGGGTCTAGTGGTGAAGCACCTCGTCCACCTTGTCATAGCGCTTGAGTTGGAGTAGTGCGTGACTCATTAGTACTAGGGCCGTAGGCCAATATGGGAATCTCATGGTATATTCTGCTCAGTAGGACATGATTTACCTACATGATCCTACTTTTTTTTTATTCAGCAAAAAAAAAAAAAAAAAAATGCAAACAATCTAAGCCCATGATTTTTTAGGCCAAATAATAAATTACAACTTCTAACTTTGTCCAAATTTTAATTTAGTCCTCTAACTTCACTTTTGTTTAATTAAGTTCTTTAGCTTTCAAGTTTATTTAATTTAGTCGTTTTGTTAGTCTCCATAAAAAATGCATTGTTAGTGACCTCCAAAATGAAGATGGTTAAACAAATGAAAGTACGTTATTTTTGGGGTTATTAATGACACTTTTTTGATAAAATCTAATTAAATTGAATAAACTCGAAAGTTAAGTGTAATTTGTAATTTAGCTTTTTTTTTTTTAATTATAATTATTATTACTTTTTTCTTTTGTATCGGGTAATAGGCTTTATAGAGAATGAAAAATGTACACAATTTTCACATTTTCTAAGCAAAGAGAGTAGAGTTTGAGAGTTGAGAGAGGTTTTAGTTTTTCCTGATTGTATTTCTATTTGTAAATACATTTGGGCCAATTTGACACATGCAGATGATGGGCCTTTTCGGATTCGGGTCATGGGACCATTTTTCCAGCCCGAATCCATAAGTAGCAATGTGAATCCAAAGATGCACGTCTACTAAAATAACTAGTATTATGCCCATATGATGCACGGCTTAATCAAGAATAATGTGCAAACTAAAGAAAATATTTTATTAATTTAATTAAAATTAAATAATAAAATAGATAATAAAACTAAAGTAAAGTTTTCTATTAAAAAAAAAAATCATATATAAGTCCAAAATTAATTGAATGGAAAATGGTAGATAATTATGTAACTAATATAAAAGGAGATGCCAAATTGAAAATAACTTCATTATCATTTTGATATGATGAAAATTAAGAAGTGATACCTTTTGGCAATGTCCTGCACACCCATATATATATATATATATATATATATATAAGTTGTTGAGTATCCAACCTGCTAGGAAAAAGCTATAGAGTATAAAACATATATTAGGGCATCCGCACCCACCAATATGAATCAACATAAATCATAGCTAACATGTACTAAATTTGCAAGACATTAAAATTTAAGATTCAAAATATAATGAGAAAGTCAAATACAGGTGAGTTTGAGTTACACCTTATAGACTTGTTTTCATGATATTAGTGCAAAAAATAATATACGAAGAAATAAAGACCTAATCACTTGATGCATACTAAAGATTTTAAAAAGTAAAATTTTCTCATATAGTAGAAGTATAAGTGTAGAACATATAATTTTTAATTAAATGTGTGATGTACAGATATATTAGCAATATATATATATAAAACGTGAAGAGTTTAATCCATATAATTCTTTAGTTATTCATGTGAATTCAACAACAACAATCATTTAACAAAGTATCAAAATAATCATGTGATGTAGCAACATTCATTTAAAGTATTTAGGAATAATCAAGAAATTCATTGTTAGGAATACTCTGATAAATTAATCTATTTCTATTGATAAGACATACCTGTAGCATTAATAAAAATTTTCATCCAACTTGCAATTGTATATTTAGAACAAACTTTGATTAGAATACAATATTTGCAAAAGCAAGCAACAAAAAGCTTTTAAACAAACCACAATGATAGGATGTAATTGTGCAAATTGTCCAAATCAAAACATATTGGTAAGCCAAAAAAAAAATCAATAAACTATGTTAACCCCCTAAAAAGAGGTTTTTTTTTTATTTTTTTTTATTTTTTTTAATATATATATATATATATATTTTAAAAAGAAGAGAAATGCATACCACCTATATATGTCTTAGGGACTAGCGGATTTTTATATATTGATGTGAGTTTCTCTTCTCCAAATTTTCCTTATATTGGTCTATTAACAAATGCCAAAACTCTCCTTAAATAGTTCATTAATAAATATGTTAAAAGCACCGGACTATAAGTTGAAACTCGATTGCTATTAGTGTCCAAAATAAAATTTCAATAAACAATTCTAAAAATTTTGTTAGAAATTGTGAGGTCAAAGAAGGAAACCCACAAAAATAACCGATCTGACTCAAACAAAAAGGGTAAATTTAGGTTTAACTAATATAGAACTTTAAATTAAAATGAGATTAAGAGTTTTAATTAATTAAAAATAATAAGATAAAGAGAATGTACATAAATAAAGAATCTTGAAGTAAAGAGAAACCTAAGGCTATAAAATGAAGTGTATTAATTGATAAGAAGACTTTTTATTAAAAATATAAAAAGAATTAAAGTAGTACGTGTAGCAATTTAACAACAAAAATAAATAAATAACTAAAAGAATGGAACGTGGGAAGTTTTTAATACCTTTATATCTCCTGTAATTTGTAAACTGACTTAAAACCCATCTCCAATAACATGTTATCTGCACATAAATTGAAACCAAAAACAAAAAAGATACAATCTTTTTACTTTTTTCTTGCAATTTAATGATTATAGAGATACACATGACTAATTTCAGCCCAACAATCATACCAAGCATTCCCTAACTAAAGTAAAAACCCTAGCTTTCATATACCTAAAACTTGGTACCAAACCAAACCTCTTGCTCTTCTTGCTTTGCTCACCATGTTGAAAGTAAAAACTCTGAGAAATCATCATAGGGTTAAGAGTGAGCTTGAGGTGGCATTAGAGGATTTTTATATGTTGATGAGAGTTTCTCTATCTCCAAAAAAAATAGATGATATATCAACTTAAAAGAGGTTTAACTAATGTAGAACTTTAAATTATAATGAGATTAATATTTGGGGAAATTGCAATTTACCCACCTGTGGTTTGACCCGTTTTAACAGTGCTCACCCGTGGTTTAAAATTTGTCACTTAACCCACTTGAGGTGACCTCCATTAGACCCCCATTACCCACCTCTGCCTTTTCTATTAAAAAATCCCTTTTACTATATAAGCCAAAATTAGAACAAAATTAGAACCCTAAACAAAAGGAATGAGCTCTCTCCCTCTCTCTACATTAGAACCCCTAAAAATCCCCAAATCCATAGTCCCTTTCTCTCTTTACTTTGATTGCCAAAGTGAAATCCTTGAAAAATGAATAGTATATAACAAAAACTAGACCAATTCCAAGAACTGTTTCGTTTTGAGTCTTAAAAAAGCAGATAAACACAGAATCCTCCGACCTTATCTCCAACACATCCACACGGTATCCGACGAAATTGAATAGCTAAAGCTTGGAGATTTGAAACTGTACATGAACATTAAAGACCAGCAAGGCAACGGACGGTGGAGATCTATTCCTTTCACGCATCCTTCGTCTAGGCCGTGTTTGGAGGCACAGCTTTCTCTTGTACGGTCCTTCGGGGACAGGGAAATTGAGCTTCGTGGTAGCCATGGCTAACTTCTTGTCCTACGATGTTTACAACATCAATGTCTCCAAGGTCTCGAAAGATTCGAATCGGGTTTTGAATAGAGTTGGTCCAGCTACAGCCGTTGCCAACACAGCAGTACTCCACATGTTGAAGCTCTTGGACCGGCTCAAAGCTGCACCGTTTTGAACAATGTTGGGTTCGTTGTTGGATCTGTGGCTATAGTAGTATTAACCCATTAACCCACAAATCCATTAAACCCAAAAAATTTGAACAGATTGTTGGTTTTTTTTTTTTTACTTGCAAATCTAGGTTTTTTTTAGAGAACCCAGCAAAAGAAAGAGGGTTAGAGTTTTATTTTGTGATTGTTCTATGAAGAATTATGTAGTCAATTTTTGGATTTAGCAGTGGAAGGCTAGTGAATCTGTGGGTGTATGTTCACATGGATTTGTGGCTTTGTTTGTGATTGTAGGTGTATTGGTTTTCTTTTATGTTTTATGTGAAGAAGAAGAAGAAGAGGAGAAAAGAGGAGAGAGACATAAAATATAATGAAAAAGACACATTTACCCCTATTTTTAATAGTAAAAAGAGAGAGGTGGGTAATGGGGGTCTAACGGAGGCCACCTCAGGTGGGTTAAGTGATAACTTTTAAACCACGGGTGGGCACTATTAAAATGGGCTAAACCACAGGTAGATAAAGTGCAATTTTCCCTTAATATTTTTAATTAATTTCAAAATAATAAAATAAAGAGAAGGTATGTAAATAAAGAATTTGGAAGTGAAGAGAAACCTAAGGCTCGAAAAAGAAGTGCATTTTTTTTTTTAGAGGAAACGATAGTAGACTTTATTTAAATAGAATCAAGTTATACAATAGGGAAGAGAAAAGAGGGACATAGCCCCTCATTCTCTTTTGCAACACTAGCTAAAGCTAGAGCAGCACGATTACTTTGTAAAGATAGACTAACAAAAGAAATAAAATAAAAACTACCACAAAGAAATTTAATGTCTTCAAGATCCAAGCTACTGCAAAAGAGCAAATCTTCTCTTCAAAGTTTCCGGATGCCCATAAAATTAATAAAGCGCCAAACAACACCCTCTTGATTTACTGAGACAACAATGTGGTGTGGATTTTTTTTGTTTTTGTTTTTGTTTGTTTGTTTGTTTTTGTTTTGTTTTGGAAGAACCTTGGAGATGCCCAAAGCAATTAGGACTGAGAATTTTTCATGGAGAAAGGGGGGGTTGAGTACCAAACCCAGTGATGGGAAAAGCCGAATCTAGTTTTTTTTTGCTTAGGATGTGATTCAAGCTAGTTATTTAGATCAGAGACTTCAGCAGGCCGTTTGGAAAGGAGAAATGTTGGATTGATAGAGACTTTTGAATTTGAAATCCCTTTATTTCTTAAAACATGCTTCCAGCTACGAAGGGAAGATTTTCTCTGCTCCGTATTTTCGGTGTTGACATCTGAACAGGATTCCATTTCAATATCCTCATAATTATCTCCAGGCTCTTCAATAGAATTTTCATAGTCTTAAAAACTTATCTTCAAATTGGGACAATTAGGATGTAGCATTGTAGAGTTTGAAAAAGATTCTTTGATAACCTTATAGGGAGATATCTTGGATTTATCCAAATCTTGAATCTGATCCTGAATAATAAATTTCGAATTCGAATTAAAAGCCAGCACTGAATCTGGAACAGCTATGTCCTTTTGAACATTTGAATCTTCCTGAGAAACAACAGAAAGAAGATTTTCCAGCGCTACAACAGCTGTAATGCTTCCTGGTGTAGCTGCCGGATGAGCTGGATTTCCAATCCCATCCACCATGGGAAGCTCCTTTGCTGGCCTTCCAATATGTTGAGACTCCTCAGGTTCCTCAGATACTGATAAAACATCCTCATCATCCACGTCTCGTGCCATTGAATGAGGGATACCAGCATCTTTTTTCCGTCCACCCCGTAGAGCCATAGAGCGTAGCCAAGGTCCATACTGAAAATCATCCTCATCAACGGCAAAACATCCTGTTTTCAACTGAGGACACTCACGATCTTGATGCCCAAGAAGACCACAGCGGTAGCGAAAAATAGGAAGTCTTTCGTATTTAAAAATAGCCCAATCTGCATCAAGGTTCTCAATCTGGATCATTTTTCCACGCATGAGAGGCTTAGTGATATCAATCCTTACTCTGATCCGCAGGAAGGGTCCCCAAGCAAGACCACTTTTGGGAGCATCCACCATAATAAGTTCACCCATCTCGTTAGCAATAGGAGCTCCTACATCCTTATTCATACTTTTAATTGGAATATTAAAAATACGAATCTAGAAGAGGGAATGGGTAAAGGTAACCTTAGCTGGACTAATATCACCATAAAAGCGTTTCATCAAAATAAGTCTTTTATCGAAAGACCATGGACTCTTATCAATGATCTCCTGCAAATGTTCTTCTGAACCAAAGATTGCCAAAAATAAATTCTGTCCTACCTCTTTTATGGTTACTCCCGGAGAGCTTCGCCAAAGACTTGTACAAGTGGATTTGAATGCCTCTTTATTGAAATACTAGTCGCATACCTGCGCGTTGCGCGCGGTAATTTTTTTAGGATGGTCTCATTAAATATTTTATTAATACTATAATTTTAGTTATTAACCATTTGATTTTCATTAGTTTTTAAGTTAACAAAAACCTTAAATAAACCTTTTTTTTTATTTTATTTTTTTTATTTTTTTACCTTTACACACACACACACACACACATAGTGAATCTTTACACATACCTTTAAAAAAACTCTATATATTTCACTTTTTTGGATGCGTAAAATTATAGACTACTACTCCATAATGATAGTGGCTAATTAATTTTTTTTTTTTTTTAGTGATCTCATTTGTAACGCTTCTTACCATTATCATATATTTACTAACTGATGATTTGCATAACAAAGACGATAAATGAGAGGTAGGATTGTTCATTAGATTTTCGAAAGTAATAGTGCATGAAAATTATATATATATATATATATATATATTATAAATAAGGTTAAATGAAATGTCAAAAAATGGATTTTTAAATTTTCTAACTTTATTTCTTATTCAATTTCTACTACTATCAGAGAACATCTCTTTTTTAGTTATAATTAATATGGTTTCCATAGTTAGAATTTGATTAGTTTTAAATTTAAATTTAGTACTATGATTGTATTTAATTATTGATTGTTGATTTAATTTTTTAAGTGAATTAAACGGTTTATGTTACTACACTGTAAAGTTTTTAATGTTCTCCACACGGTAATCTCTATTTTATTTTTTACTTCTCCTAACAACCTCTTTGTTTTCCAATCAACGATTACTAATTGACGTTTGGTTTTTTTTTTTTCTTTATCTACTCTTTATTACTTTGTATTGGTTTTGTTTTTTCTATACCATCTCTCTCTCTCTCTCTCTCTCTCTCTCTCCACTGGCAACCTATCGTTTTCCAAAATTTGATGATGATTCTATGACATTAAATATGCATTATTAATTTTTTTTTTTATTTAGTGTTTCTAACTTGATTTGTTTTGTATTTCATTCTTCCTTTGATGCATTGGGTGTGAGAATGAGTGTTTCCCTATCATTACTCCACTTAATGTGGACAATTTTATTTATTTAATTTAGGCAAAATATTATATTTAAAATTTTTAAAAATAAAAAAGGAGTGGAAATATAAATAATTTAATGATATATATGGGGGATGTGGTTGAATTTAAATGTTAAATAAAATGATATGAGAAAAAAAATAAAAATAAAATATATAACAATAAACACTAACTTATCCAAATAATTCTATGTAATATAATAATAGTACATTCTTATATACTATTTTTTAATTATTTATAATGAAATATGATAATATTTAACAATCAAAGACATAAAAAATAAATAAAAAAACTTAAAACACAAAGCTAAATCCCATAAACCAAAATAGAGCTCTAAAGAATACAAAACTTTATCAGGCTAAAATAGAGATGCAAGAAAAATAAAAATAAAAATCTACCAAAAAATTGAGGGAGAAAGAGTGGGAAATAACCACTTTTCTGTGAGATAAAATTATGTAAAGAATAGAAGAGTGAATGATAAATTTATATTAAGAGGATGATAATATAAAAAAAACAAAATAAAGGAAGATAAAGGGAAAGAGGAAGAGTGATATCAAGGTAGAATTTTTGGGGAGATGAAAAGGTAAAGAGAATGAGAAAGGTTGAAGAAAGTGTAAATGTTAAAAAAAAAAATGAGTACAATTTGATAAGCACAATTTTCTTTTATTTGAATTTAAGTAAAATATTACATTTTTTATTTTTTAAAACAAAAAGAGAGAGAAAATATAAATAATTTAATGATAAGGAGGATGTGGTTGAATTTCAATATTAAGTAAAATGGAAGAGAAGAAAAAAATAATAAAAATTAAAAGATATAACAATATACACTAAATTATCCAAATTATGCTATGTAATGGAATACTATTTTATTTTTATCTACTATCTTTAATTTTTTATAATGTAATCGGATAAAATTTAACAATCAAAGAGCAAAATAATAATAATAATAATAACTTAAAACACAAAACTAAATCGTATCAACATAAATTAGAGTTCTTAAAAATATAAAATTTTATCAACCTAAAGCGGAGATGCAATAAAAAATAAAAATCCACCAAAATGTTGAGAGCAAAGATCCACCAAAACATTGAGAGAGAGAGAGAGAGAGAGAGAGAGAGAGAGAGAGAGAACCTTTTTGTGAGAGAAAACTATGCAAAGAATGAAAAAGAATGACAAATTTATAGTAAGAAGGAAGGGATAAGAAGAGACAAATAAAGGAAGATGAAGAGAAGGATGAATAACAATATTAAAGTAGAGGGTAGTGGGGAGATGAAAAGGTGACGGAAGAAGAAAGGTTGAAGAAAATGTAAATATTTAAAAAAATAAGTGAATGTAAAAAAAAAATTATAGGAAAATTGGAAATAAAAAAGAAATATATATAGATGTTAAAATCGACAAAGATCAATATGTAAAGTTAATAATCTATTTATATATATATATATATATATATATATTTGTAAAAAAAAATAGGAATAAATATTAATTATATATAGATGTTAAAACCGACAAAGATGAATATGTAAAGTCAATAATTTATATATATATATATATATATATTTGTAAAAAAAATGGAATAAATATTAATTATGTGGCGAATGACGTGGTGATGAGGTAGCGCAACAGGAGCTCAGCAGCTATAAATGGCACGCTTCAGCTTTTAGTAATATATTAATTGATTTGGTAGTTTGCAACGTGAAAATGATGCTAAATTGAGCCTATTGTTTAGAGATAGTGACTTCATTGGATTCCACAGCCATAATACCTTTTTCCTCATCAGACAACTTGAAATGTTTCCAAAGTTCCTTCATGGCAGCATCCATATTAACAACAACAGAAAATAGAAAAGAAAGATGCAAAGTATTTAAAAGACAAAGAGAAAGAAGATTTAAGAGGAAAGAAATAGAAAAAGGGAAATAAAAACATGACCTCTACCACAATCTGAAAAGAACCAGATTTGAGAGGTTGAATCTCACAAGGAAAACTGTTAAGTGTGTAGCTTATACTGTCTAAGACTACAGAGAGTCTGAGAGAGAGAAGTTTGAAAAAAGAAGTGTATTAATCAGTAAAAAGAATTTTTATTAAAAAAGAAGAAGATAGGAAGACTTAAATTTTATTAATGCAAGTATTATCACTTCTAAGTTTAATTAATTTGAATGTACATGTTATTAATATAAGTTAATTTGATTTATTTAGTTAGATTTGTTAAATTTTATTACATAAGTAATGATTAAATTGGTCATTAGTTGAATGTATTTCATGCAAATTTATAATGAATATACTTTTTATATATGTATATTTATAATTATTTATAATTTTATTAGATGTTTGTATATTTTACGATTCGCAATTCGATACGATACATGATACAGAAAAGTAAAAAATCGATTCACGATTTAACAACTAATGGAAATAATATAAACACCCACTAAAATAATATAAAACATCGACCCATTAGTCTTCGAAGAGGGAGCGAGAGGTTGAGTTGAGAGAGAATAATAAATAACTAAAAGTAGCAACTTGCTACAACGTGAATGCTCTAAACACAACATGAATGCTAAAATCACAATGTGAATGTGAATGCTCTAAACACAATGAATTTGTTGATTTGAAATACTTTTTGGTATTTCTTGTGCTAAAAATAACTTTTTGACTATTTTAACACAACCAATGAGAATGTTCTAAACATTAGCTCCTAAAAGGACATTACGGGGGTAGATGTTGCAATTATTACACCAAATTCGATCTTCTACAATCTAATAGTGATGGTACCTTTCGATTTCCAACTATTAAGGTTGGATTATTTATTTCAAGTGAAATTTCTAATTTTAAGGGGAAAAATGTATAAAATAAGGGTTAGCATTGTATCATGTACCAGACATATTAAGAGGTGGACATGTCCAATTTTAAATGTATTTTCATATCTCAACATGTTTAATGCACTAAGAGCATTGACATTGGGCATGGTAAAAGTCCTCAACTGTAAATTTATAACGTCAAAACCATGAAAGTATGCATTACCCTGAATTGTAATTGTAAAAAAGTTTACAATTGTGCTCTAGGACCATCTTATAAATAAAATGGTAAAAGATGATATTTAAAAAATATATTTTATTGGGTTTTGAATTTTATTTGAGTACCGAGTTTCATTTGGTATTGGATTATATTATTTTATTGTGTAGATATATTATTTTAATGTGTTATATAGTAAAATAAAAATTGAGCTGTTAAATGAGTGTTTGGATTCGCATTTCAGCATCACATTTGCTTTTTTTTTTTTAGCGCATGAGCAGTAACATCACGTGGATTCATTGTATAAGAGACAAAATACACTGTTCACGCATTGTTCATGAATCTCACAACATTATTTACACATTTAAAAATTATTTTACTACAATATTTTTAATTTTCAATAAAAATAAATTATATCCAAATAGCTACTAACTTTCCACTTAAAATACCCCCAATTTCTATCACCCACCCGTTTGGCACACCTCACTCAACCTAACATCACTCAAATTTTTCAACATTATGTATGCCCATACCTGTAAATTGGTCCGAGCAAATCTGTTAGAAGTTTTCATCCCATCTTCAACCACTGCTCCTCCTCCTCCTCCTCCTCCTTCCCTCACAAACACGGCAAGCTATGTCACACTGCCAAGATAATCTACCAAAAAGATAAGTGTAAAACCCAACTCCACCTCCTACCACCACGGCCTTGGCCAAAGATGCCACTCCGTCTCCTACCAACACCGATAACCACTGCAACCCAAAAAAAGCCACAAACCCAACGATCCCAACCCTTAAAAACCCAACTCACAGCACCCAACCACCGCAAAACAATACAACCCTCGTCCCACCGATCTCACCATCAGAACCCACAAACCCATGATGTTGAAACATCCACAACCGCACACGATGGTTCACCTGGGTCAAGAGAGAGAGATTAGAGACCCAAAAATCCAACCACCATCTCTCCCTCCTCTGCATAAGCCCAAACAAAACCCACTGATACATAAACAAATAAACCCATAAAAAGTACAGAAAAACCCACAAACAAAAATCCACAAAAGCATCAGTGTGAAGAGATGAAAAAAAGTAGAGAAAGAAAGAAAGAAGAAGCAATAGATGTGAAGAAAAAAAAAAGACAGAAAAAAAAAAGAAAGAAGCACTGAACCTGCAACAGGTAGAGAGAAAGGAGGAGCAAATGTGAAAAAGTAAGAAGGAGAAATGAAAAAGCTTTGGTGTTTGATGTGACAATGCAAAGTATTAGGTCCAACAATTTCACTTAATTATCAAATTGCCACTGAGTTAATAAATTCAAAACTTGAAAATATTTTTTTGGCTGTTTTCGAAATTGGTAGCTCATATCTCACAAAATTTAGGATGTGTTTGGATTGAATTTATTGTTGCTGAAACTGAAAACTGAAAACACTGTAGTAAAATAATTTTTAAATGTGTAAATAGTACCGTGGGACCTATTTTTAATATTTTTTAATGAATAAAGTGGCTGTGGGTCCCATAAACAGTACTACTACAGTACCACTACAGTGTAGCTATAGTGTCGTTTGTCCCTCGGTTCAGCAAAACGCGTGAAATGTAAAAGAAAAAAGAAGAAGAGTGAAACGCAGCAACGAAAACGCAGTAGAGAAAATGCCCTATCCAAACGAGCACTTAGTTTTGTTAACTAAGTTAACTGACCCAAAAACTTGCCAAACAAATATTATACATGTGGGGCCTACGGTTTTTGGATTATGAGCTAGCAAAACTCAGTTTTGTTAACTGAGTTTGGCAAAATCCAAACAACACCTAATACTCTAATAAGACATATCCTTCAAACACAATATAGAATATTGACATTTCTCATTGTGTCGTCATGTAGGCCAATCCTACTCTCAACAAGTACTCTACGGTACGTCGGTACCTGGAGATGGAATCTAAAAATAGTATTGTCACATCTTTCCACGGTAGATGGAATCTAAAAAATAAAAATGTAATTAAAATATTTCAAACGCGTAATTACCCAACAGTCATTTCACTTAACTAGAGAAGAAAATGAATGGACAAAAATGCACCTAGACTAGTAGAAAGCTCCTGGTATCAGCATCCTTGATCAAACCGAAGAAACTTCTTTGAAGAAATGTGCCTGGCCCCAGTTTTCACTCATAAGGCTTTTCATTGGAGGTTTTTATTTTTGGAGGCTTTTCATTGGAGGCTTTACGCATATTTCTATAGCCCCAAGTCTCCAACCACCTTTTGACATAGGCTACGTTTGGATAAGGCGTTTGCCTCTGTTTGTTTGTTTGTTTGTTTTTTTTTTTTTTTTTTTTTTTTTTTTTTTTTTTTTTTTTTTTTTTTTTTTTATGCGTTTTTGAGCTTTTTGAGTGCTATGATTACTGTTTATGTACTGTTTAATAAACAGTAACCGCACATTGTGTACTGTTTACGGATCCACAAATTTTATTTTTCAACAACTTTTTCATTAAAAATGGGTCCCACGATACTATTTACACATTTAAAAATTATTTTGTTACAGTATTTTTCAGTTTTCAGCTATATCCAAACGGACCCATAGTCTTGGCCCAAAGAAACTTCCTTGAAGAAATGTGCCTGGCCTCAGTTTTCACTCACGAGGCTTTAAGCATATTTAATTCTATAGCCCCAAGTCTCCAACCACCTTTCGGCAAAGTCTTTGGCCCCTTTTTTTTTTTTTTTTTTTTTTTTTTTTTTTTGGGGCAAAGTCTTGGTCTTTTAATCAGCCAAAAATTAAAAAAAAAAAAAAAAAAAATTAGAGCAAGTCTTGGTCAATAATTTTTTTAACCCAATATTCACGTTATAATCTGCATAAAAGCTAAAGGGTATTTGTATTTTGCAGTATAAACAAGCTACTTCCTTGCTTCAAGCTCTAACTTAAGAAAAAGCAAGAAGAATGGCTAGTTTAAAGGTTGGAGAAAACAAAGAAATCAATACAGACCTAATCCAAAAGGCTTGCTCTCTTGCAGTGAAAGCTCACAGCAAATCTTCACAAAAGTCATATATTCTTGAGAAGACTGGTGGTTCATCATATGTGATCTTTAGCTTTCCTGGATATTGGTCTGAAAATGACTGGTATGATGGAGAACCTTTTGGAGAAACCAAGATCAATCTTGATTTGTTTCCTTCTCTTAGAAGTATAGGCATTGATGAACATGCCAAGGTCAACAAAGCCTTTCAGCAGAGATTTGTTGACAAAATCTCGAGGAACCAAGATTTCATAAAGGAGGTACATTTTGCTCTTTCTCTCTCTTTATAATTTATTTAAATAATTTGCTTACATTGTTTACACCATATATGTATTTGTAATGTATAAAGTTGGGCGGAAATATAACATATGAAATGTTTAGAAATTAAAAAAATAATAGTTATTATCTACTTTGTCTGGAAAAATGGTTGCATGTTAGCAGTAACAGAACTAGGATTTTAGTCTCGGACAAAGATTAAGATAAAAGGCTGAAGCCAGATTAATTTAAAAAATATTAATTAATATATGTAAAAATGATTGACATAAAAAAAACATAATTTGAATATAAGTGAGAATTTATTTTTTCGTGCTTGGTGTCAATTTAATTTTGTGTCTAATGTTAGAGTTGAAATATAATATAATCATTATTATGTTTAAGGTATTTCGCAATTTAAGACTAGACTCATCACATGTGCAAAGCGTGTGCAATAATACTTTTTTTATTTATTTGTTTTTTTGGTACAGTGTTATAATGTTTAAAAGTGATATATAATAACTGTTTGTATTTTTTTTTTTTAAGAAAGAGGTAAAGTAATGTGGAATAATGTTTAAAAATGAGATAGAGATAGTGTCCTAAGATTTAGGCTGAGTGGAGAAGATAAAGGAAAAAGTCTAAAACTTAGGAACAGTAGATTACTCTTTTAACTAATTTGTATTTTTTTTTTTTATGTCACCAATTTGTATTTTTTAATTTAAAATTATTTAGCTAAAAGATAAGGGTATTTTAGAGCTTTTAAAAATTTGTATAAAGGTATTTTAATACGCAAAATGTTGAAAGCCGAACATAAAATCTTATTATTAATAGTATAGAAGTATATATGACGGAAAATTATTGTGTACTCCTAGAGTACTATAAATGCGTACTCTCTTCTCTCACATAAATAATGAGTCCCACTAATTAAATTTATGGTGAGACCCACCATTCTTGTGAGAGGAGGGACTACGTATTTATGATACTCCGGGAATACTTAATAATTTTCCATAAATAACTAAAAGTAAAGTATATTTTAAATAAATGGTAAAGATAAATAAAAATAATTAATATGTAGTCCTTAATAGATGAAGTTAAAAGAGTAATTTTTAGATATTCAAACAAGATATTTTAATGACTTAAAAAGTAAAATAAAAAATAAATTAATAAGAAGTATTAAAATTATAAGAATATACTCAAAAATTTTAAATTGTTCTATACAAGCCTTGATTTTTATTAAATAAATTATATAAAATTATTTTAAATTAACTCAAAAGCACTAAATGTTTATTCTTTCTATATTACTTATTATTTCAAACAAACAGAAGGAGGGTTTATTGCCCAAAAAAAATAAAAAGTATTTTTTATTACTGGCACATTGGTTAAGGAATATTGTTGTGATATTTTACCATTTTGTAATATTGGAAGGCTTCATAAAGAGTTTGTTTTTTTTTTTTTTTTTTTTTTTTTTTTTTTTTTTTTTTTTTTTTCAAGGAGTATGTGTATGTGTTTATGTTTTTTTAAAAGTGATGATTGTACGGTAAAAGGAGAGGGGAAAAAAAAGAGAGAAAGAGTGAAGGAAGGCAGACTCGCGGGAAGAAAAAAAAAAAAAAAGTAGAGAGAGTTTGGTTTTGTTGATGGGCTTATGATTTTCAACTTATTTACAAAAAGAACATTTAGCAACATTACTTTTTTTTTTTTTTTTTTGAGAATTATATATATTTTTAACACACATACAGGGATAAAGGAGATGGTTTTAAAGAAACTTACATGAATGAGTTTGGTTTTAGCAACATTACTTGAAAAACTAAAAAACTAGTATGAATGAGTTTTCAAAATACATGTTTTAAATACCCTAATTTGAGAATTGTAGCTCAAATAGCCAAAATAAAACATCACTACCAAAAATTTTTTTTTTTTGGCTCTTAGTTTTTAGTGTTTAAACATTTAAAACTGTTGTTTGAACATTACTACCAAACAAGCCCTTAATCTCTCATCACTCGTTTGTA
The DNA here is from genome assembly GCF_001633185.2 of Quercus lobata. Taxonomy (NCBI): domain Eukaryota; kingdom Viridiplantae; phylum Streptophyta; class Magnoliopsida; order Fagales; family Fagaceae; genus Quercus; species Quercus lobata. The sequence goes on from NC_044913.1 coordinate 13,754,809, forward strand.
TTTGATTTGATTGAGTAATTGCATCACTTGTTTGTATTTGATTTGATTGAGTAATTGCTTGGATTTCCATCAAGATTACTCAGTGTTTTTTGTATTTTTCATGCAAGTGCTTAACTTCTACTTATATTTATTGACCTAGATTTGCATGTTCTTTATTGTTATTGTATTATCGAAGTACCTGTTTTTTTTGTTTGTTCTAACTGACAAAACACATATCATTATAGAGAAAGAACAAAAATCATGAACAAAAGCCATTTTAATGGCATTGAAAGTTTATTCATTACAACAGCTATAAAAGTTTAATAATAAATAAAACCCAATTGAACAAAAATTCAGTTCCAACGGAGTTAGAGGCCAGGTCTTTATATAATATCCTCATTTATTGTCGCTGAATCAAAGTCTTCTTAATTGAGACAATACCAAACCCATTCGAGAATACCAATGTGACCCAATTTTTTTAAGGAAAAAAAACTTGTGTAGCCTTCTATTTTTATTGATTTGCCAATCACATCTTGCCATTACAGTAAAACCCTTCTTTGATTGTCTTTTTAATAGCTCTAAGCCTCTAAATATGTTAGGATTCAGCTTGATTTGGCTAGGAACACGGATAGTTTCAAAAGGCTTTTTTTTTTTTTTTTAGTCTAGTGTGATAATTTTCTTTTTCTTTTTTTAAATTTTAGATAAGTTTATTTTGAAAACATGGATTAGTTGGAGAGTGTCTTATTTTGTAGGCATTTTAAATAGACTTGGAGATATATTTTTATCCGGTTATTCTTAAGTTTTTTCCCTGTTAAACCTAAAATTTCGGAGTATTTTTGAACCATAAAGAAGTCCAATCCAAAAATGGAAATCATCTTTAGAGGTAGTATAGATTAAAAAAAAAAAAATTGATGTGATTGAATATGATTATATCATTCAGGTGGAAAAGGCTAAGAATGAGCGGAAGCAAATCGTGTTCACAGGACACTCCACGGGTGGTTCAATTGCCATCCTTGCAACAATTTGGTTCTTGGAAAAATACTGGAGATCAGATGCCTCAGCAACCTCACCTCTCTGTCTGACTTTTGGATGTCCTCTAACCGGTAACCATATATTTTCCCATGCTCTTAGGCGTGAGAAATGGGCTCCATACTTCATTCATTTTGTCATGAGATATGACATTGTCCCACGGATCTTGCTTGCTCCTATCTCATCAATTAAACAAGAATTTCAGCCAATTCTCCAGTTTCTTAATCCAAAATCCTCCCGTGCATCCACTAACACCCCCCCGGAGGCTTTGAATTTCTATATGAATGTAATGAAGAATGCATCATCTGTGGCAAGCCATGCTGCTTGCAAACTCATGGGGAACACAAACCTGCTATTGGAAACCATGGCAAACTTCACAGCATTAAGCCCTTACAAGCCCTTTGGAACATTTGTCTTCTGCACTGGGAATAGAAAACTGGTTATCTTGAGTAATCCAGATGCTGTTTTGCAACTGCTGTTTTACTCCTCTCAGTTGGACAATGAAGCAGAATGTCCAGATGTTGCCCAAAGAAGTCTTCAACAACATTTCAGCTATGGGAATGAATTGAAAGACTGCTTCACTAAGCTAGATGCGGACCATGCGGTTTTGTTGGAGTCATTGGAAAAACTTCCATTATCTGCAGACTCTACAACTACAAGTAGTGATATTACAACAATTAATGCAGCCTTGAAGGACCTCGGCTTGGTAAGTTCTATTTCCTTTGCTTGTTTCAACAAATTCCGAAATCTTGAAATCAATCTCTTTTTAAAAAGTAATTAAACATGACTTGCAATAGACTATACAAAGAGAATTAAAAAAAAGAAAAGAAAAAGAATTTCAATGTTAGAAAATATGTTGAATTTAGAGCACAACTCACCAAAGAATCTTCTTGGTCTTTTCTTTGTGCTTATTTCCTGTGTGAGGTGTTCTAGAGCACAAGAGCTAGGTTGTGTCTTTGTGCTGCTGGAGAGTTAGAGAAGCGGAAGATTGGAAATAAGAACAGCATCGATCTCAAGAAGGCAGATACAGCAATGAAATACCTACAAGAATACCAATTGAGTTGTAAGCATCAAGGCCTAGGTTGCTATGATGCCTTCAAGATTCATAAATCCGACAAGGATTTCGAGGCTAATGTGAATAGACTTGAGTTAGCAGGTATATGGGATGAAATTATTGAAATGTTAAAAAATTATGACCTCCCGGATGCATTTGAGGGTGAGAAGGAGTGGATAGATCTTGGAACAAAGTACCGCCACCTTGTTGAGCCCTTAGATATTGCCAACTACTATAGACACTTGAAGAACAATGACACCGAAGGTTATACGAAAAAGGGCAGGCCAAAACGTTACAGGTTCACACAAAGATGGCTTGAGCATGCTCAGAGGTTGCCTGCTGGATCTTGTGGAGAATCATGCTTTTGGGCCGACGTAGAGGAGCTGCGCATTAAAACCAGCAGCAAAGAAGGGTATGCACCATTCAAAGATGAGGTTTTGCAACTAGAAGAACAAGCAATGAAATGGATCAATGACGGAGTGTTGGATAAAGATGTGTTGATGGAGAATTCCACATTTATGGTGTGGTGGAAAAAACAACCTGATCCGTTAGCATCTTGCATTAACGATATAGAAGGATTCACGATCACGAGTGCCTAGCATGTTGATTTCTTAATTGGCTACTATCAACAGCTTTCTGTTATCTTCTGTAGTTTTATGTTAAAGTTTGCAATTGCTCAGCTGGGTGTATGTATGAGTTTTTTTTTTTTTTTTTAATCTAAGAGTTTGTGTGGTTGTTTGAAACATATTTCTTGTTTCAATAAAATTTAATCGTTCCCTAAAGAGAAATGCTGTTTTGTGTATGCTCATCCTAATAATGAGTATCACTTCATGCACATTAAATTGGGAAAAAACTTATTCAACAGAACCACCATCCAATTCCAACCTCAAAATGGCATCACTATTTGATTGATTGGTAATACTTTAGTGTTCTTGTGATTCTTCCTACATATTGAAAAGTGCCACGTGTTTCTTATATTCACTGAAAATTTCGTGGACCATGCTACTATATTTTATCCAAGAAATTGAGAATGCTAACAAACTTCAGGCACCCCTCTCTAACAAAGTTATATGCCATATTAAAATGTGAATAAAACTCGTATTTGAGCATAAATTAATTCAGTCCGATAAATACATAATAAGATTACAACATAAAAATATACGAACATGAAGTCATTATTTCCAGAAGATAAAAATTGTTATTTGGTCGTATATAACATGCATGAAACCAAAATCCACCCTACTTAATCCCAATTTCGATTGTCGCACCTCCACACTTAGCAAAAGGAGGACAACTATCCTCTAATAATTCACAATTTATACTACCATATTTTCCTTTCCACTTCTTGACTCTCCGAGCACTTTGTGCATGGAAAAGTGTCAATTAAGCAACAAAACTTTTAGCTTAGACTAATTAATATTCAATGAGATGGAAAGGAAGTGATTGCATGAAAACTCGTATTCAATGAGATGGAAACTTGCATTAAATTAATTCCAACGTCACAAACTTTGACTTGATAGTTAATGTAATTGCTATGCTATCCCAAACACTCTTGAGCACTAGCATCAGTTTTTATGCCAAATGCCAATTCAACACAACAAAACCTAGTTTTTCTATTTTAACATTGCATTTAACATTACACCCTACATCACATCTTCTATTCTTCCATACACCACATTAAAAAAATATAAACAACTACTAAAAAATCAATTTAATTTCTCCAAAAACTCCTCTCTCTCTCTCTCTAAACCAGAAGTCATCCACCATCTCTCTTCTCTCTACTCTTTGAATCTAGCACCCATCCACCGTTGTGACCACCACCCATAACCACCACCGCCATGGTTCTACAAAAATACAAAAAATAAAAATAAAAACCCAAATGCAAAAACCTAGTCAACAACATCCAAACCCACCTCCAAATTAGATCCCACAAATTCGAACCCATTACCACAATTGGAACCACCAAGACCACTAAAATCAGCCACTGCACCCCAAACAAATCGACCCATAACCACCACACACAAAAAAAAAGAAAAAAAAAGAAACAAAAACACACACACACACAAACACAAACAAACCTGAATTAAAACCCACCAAAATTAGCCACAACAACAACCCAAAAAACAAACAAACCCAAAATTAAAACCTATTTCTCGTCGATCAAGAGAGAGAGATCTGGCAATAGGGCACTATAGAGAAGTAATGTGGGATGGTGGCAAACTTGGGGAGGTTGAGAGTGTGAGTGAGGGAGAAAGAGAGGAGAGGTAGGGTGAGAGTAAGAGAGCAAGAATGAGGGGTTGGGAGAAAGTGAGGGGAAGAGAGGCCGAGAGTGATGAGAGAAATCAAAAAGGAAAATGAGAGAGAGAGAGAGAGAATAAAAAAAAACAATAAAATTTTTACAATTTATGCTCATATAGTTCTAAAATTGAAATTGTACTATTCATCAATGCTAAAATTTTTAACATTTAGAACATTTGATGTGTGGAAGGCTTTTTAGTGTTTGGTGTGCCAATGCTCTAAGACTAATTCAATAATAATATTTATGCTAAAGATAACACATATAAATTCTAAGACTCTATAAGTTTTAGAAAAATAAATAAATCTTATAATCTTGATCCGTTTTTTCTTGGATATATTTTGTTTACCATTCTTCCTTTTTTTTAACCATCCAATTCTTGCATTTGAATTTCATAGAAAAACTGATTGATTTTATCTTCTTCCATGAATGATAAAGCCCCACGTGTTTTTTTTTTTTTTAAATCTTTTTGAATATAAACAATGCCTGCAATTTTATTTCTGTTTTCATTGGTAGGAAAATATTGGTAAGGCCGTTATGGAAAACTTTCTTTTGCCGAACTCTAATGCTGTGAAGGTTTTAAAATTAAAATAAAAAATAAAAAATAAAAAATGAAGAGCGAATGACACAAATCTTTTGAATGCAAATAATATTACATGAGAGAGAGTGCCTGTAATTTTTATCCCTTTTATTCTCCATTTAGGTTCTATTAAGACATTGGCTAAGTGGGTGGGTGTTGCTATTATTACACGGAAATTGATCTTCTACTTCCTCAACAAAAAAAAGAAGAAAAAAAAGAAGAAAAAAAAGAAAGAAATCGATCTTCTACAGCCTAATAGTGTGATAGGTGCCCTGTCCATTTCCTACCGTTAAGCTTGGATAATATTATTTTCAGTGAAATTTTGGGGATTTAGTGATTTACAAATGCAATTCCACTAGACATTTTCTCAACGTGTCATGTAGGCCAATCCTACTTTTTCCAAGTTCACAGTAAGAACAATAGTATTGCTACATTTAAAGCGGAAAAGAGCATTCACATAGAATTCTTATCGATGTTAGCATGAAAATTTATTTTTATTATCATACAATCATTTTTCAAAGACACTCATGTTAGACTATTCTAAAAATATTTCAATAAAACATTCATTCCTTATTCACTTAACCACTTTTTTTAAACATCCACATTACTCAAACACACGCAATTGTGAATTGAGAAATGTATAAAATGTCTTTACACATGAACTTTAGCTGTGTAAATTTACTTAAGTATTGTAGATGCAGATAAGATATGCATAACTGTGAACAAATTGACGTGGGTAATTTTTTGGGTCGTTTGGCCAAAATGTTACATTTATGCCATTTTACATTTACAGATACAAATGGTTTGAGTCAGTAAGTTATTAAACTCAGACGGAACTAGCCAGTTGGACTAAAAACCTGGTGACTTGACACCTAGATTGGTTCGAGTGTTTAAATGGATTGTTTCTGCATATGACCCAATCAAGCCTAGTCAAACTCGGGGGGTTTATGGCAACCAGGGTAACCCAAATGGGTTTATATAACCTAGTTCGGTTTGTGAAATTTATAAAAGTACATGTATAGGTTCACTTTATTGACTTCTTTACCGATTAATATGTTATAATGTGTTAGTTTAAAGAAGAGAAAACCTAAAATTTTTTTATAAAAAAAATGCACTTTTCAGCCTATATACCTACCTCCAAAACTCTCATGCTATCAAAATACTACTTTGTTATTGTGAAATCTTGATTTTAAATTATAATTTCTAGTTTAATTTAGATACATTTTTTTTTTAAAATTTATGTATTTATATATATTCACATAAAAAATATTTATTTTTTAAAATTTTCTATTTTCTCTTGTGGTTTGACCCGTAACTGACTAGTGAATTAGTAACCCAGTGATCTAACTCAAAGATCGAATTAATATCCTTGCCAAGTTTAATAACTATGGGTTTGACATCTTTTAAGTATTCCAAATGCATAGTTACCAAAGTCACTTCACTTACACTAAAAATAAATAAAAGAAAAAAAAAAAAGAAAAAAAGAAGAAGAAGAAGAACATCAAATAGGAAGTTGTGAGAGCAACATCCTTAATCACATCAAGAAACTTCCATGAAGAAATGTGTCCGGCCCCAGTTTTCACTTATGAGGCTTTTCATTGGAGGCTTAAGAATATTTCTATAGCCCCAGTCTCCAATCACCTTCCAGCAAGTCTTGGTCAATGACATTGTTCATTCAACCAAAGACAAAAATAAAATTAAAGGAAGTCTTGGCCGTCAACGATTGTTTAACCCAGTCTTGGCCAAAGACAAAAATAAAAATTAAAGGAAGTCTTCAAGCTCCAACTCAAGAAGTACAAATAAATAAATGGACTGACCACTTGCTTGTCCCTACTATTGATTCTTCTATTTTTTTTTTTTTTTTTTTTTTTTCCTGCTGAATGATTCTTCTATGATTTACTAACATTGTTTACGCCATAATAAATATATTAAGAATGTAAACCATATTATATGTATTTGTAATGTGTAAGGTTTGGTGGAAATATAATATATGAAATGTTTAGAAATTAAAAAATTAGTAGAATACTAGTTTTTGTCTGGAGAAGTGGTTACATGGTAGCAGTAACAGAACTACGATTTTAGTAGAGGACAAAGATTAAAATAAAAGGTTAAAGCCAGATTAATTTCAAAATATTAATTAGTATATTTAAAAAGTAATTAATTAATTAAACATAATTTTTTTTTGAGAATGTAATTAAACATAAATTGATTGACATAAAAAACATAATGTAAATAAGTGAGAATTTATCTTCTCGTGCATGGTGTCTGTAAGGACGCGATTCGTGGCGGACCGTAACAGTGTCTGGTTCGCACGTGAAAAGGCCCCCAACAATATCATTTGTAGAGCGTGGGTTTGGAGGGCTAAGCCTTGATCGATAGGAGGTGGGTTTTTCGCGGTGTCCGTACAAGTTTAAGTTTTCCTACACCTCTGGAGTCTTTCTCCTGGAGGTGGGCTGGGAAGCTCTGGTTTCTGGCCATTTTTCCCAACCCTCCTAATGGTGCACCTTCCTTTTTATTATATAGTCCGTCTTGGCTGATCATGACCCTCCACTTGTAGGTCAGGCAGGAGCTTATTTCGGTATCCATCCCATCAACCGTCCCGTCTAACTTTCTATTAGTTGCATGGATCGACGTTTGCACCGCCCAAACGTCTTTTCTCATTAACCAGCTCTGGGTATTGGCAGGTGCATTTACTAAAGGGGGTGGGACGCGCTTTCCTTGGTCCGAGTTCACACCCTGCTTCCCTATGGGTCCCATTCCGTTCACATCCCCTGGAGGGGGCTATTTAGGGATTGCCTACACCAGAGTGTTGGTCTTCCCGTTGAAGCTATGGAATGTCGAGGACAGGGTAAGTTCTCAGCCGTTCCCCTTGCTACCTCGGCCACTGATCATTCGTCTTCGACAAGGTACCTCCTCGGCGCGGGCCCTGGGCCCAGATAGAGTTTGGGCCGGACTGCAGAACTCTCGGACCCACAGTGTCATTATTATTATTATTTTTGTATATAATGTTAGAGTTTTTTTTTTTTTTTTTGGTGTGTGTGTGTGTTAAAACTAATGTTAAAGTTGAAGTATACTAAAATCATTGTTATGTTTAAGGTACTTCATAATCTAAGATGACCAAAATTTTAAAATGTAAAAGTACTGATGTTTATTCTTTCTATATTACTAGAAATGCATTTGTTAGTGAACTATTTTAAGAAAGTTTTTATGGGAAAAGAAAAAAAAGATAATATTTTGACAACTTTTTCAATTTCTTATAAAAATGGTATAAATTTTTTTTCTAAACTTGTTTATTAATAATTGTCCTAAGGGTACCCGTTAACATGATCATATTACTTATCATTTTTTTTTTCTTTTTGATAAGATTACTTATCATTTCAAACTAACAAAAGTTGGGTTTATTATGATTATTTCATTTAGGTGGAAAAGGCTGTGAATGAGAAGAAGCAATTAGTGTTCACAGGACACTCCACTGGTGGTTCAATTGCCATCCTTGCAACAATTTGGTTCCTAGAAAAAATACTTGAGACCAGATACCTCAAGAGCCTCACCTGGCTGTTTGACTTTTGGATGTCCTTTAACCGGTAACCATATATTTTCCCATGCTCTTAGGCGTGAGAAATGGACTCCCTACTTCATACATTTTGTCATGAGATATGACATTGTCCTCGGATCTTGCTGGCTCCTTTGTCATCCATTAAACAAGAACTAGTATGTAGCCCCGTGCTACCGCACGGGAATGGATATATTATTAATCATGAGTTTATTCATATTTAAAAGGTTCAGTTAAGTCTAAATTCATATTATTAACCAGAAAATTTCATTAACAAAACATAGCAGTATATATATATTTTACACAGAAAGATGAATCTTGGTGACAATGTTTATCCAAAAGATCTATTCACGCTTTTGAATCTTCAATCTCTATTGGTGATTGAAATTTTCGCAGTAAAAAATTTTAAATTAAAAAAAAAAAAAAACAACCCTCAGAGTTGTACTCATTTTGTAGTTTTATGATGGGTCATTTTGTAACATGATGGGCATTTGTGTGAAGAAAAAACCTCTGAAGTTCCATGACTGATAAAAGAAATTCTCTCCAATCTCTTTTTATAGAGAGAGGGGTTTGTGCGTATTTTTATACATCCTTTATAGTTGTATTATCACGAAGCAGGTCCAATGGATTTAGATTGGTACTACCGATTCCCAAAGCATAAGTGTTTAATGTATTATTAATTTCATCTCATTGGCTTCTGCACATGACAGCAAAATTAAAAATAATTAGATTGTACATGTGTATAGTAAAATTGGACTCCAATTTCAGATTCTAATTGAACAATTGGAATGATAATATATGATAGTAACAACAATAGAAAAATTCAAATAAAATTTCGAATTAAATTGTAACAATCTGAATAAAAAATTCCAGTACAAAGACAGGGTGGAGTGATCCACTCCAAGAAGGCGACCAAACTTGCGTAAATATAGAATAATAAATCTCTCTCCGAAAAATTTACACTGTTCATAACATTTACTTTCACTGAACATTTTAAAAACATAATGACTCACATCTGCCATCCAAACATCTACAGCCGGGTCCTCTCCAATTCGTGTGAGATTCCATTGATCACTAAGTTCCTTTGATCACTAAGTTCCTTTGCAGCCTGCAAAAAGTATCATCCATCAGTCTACAGCAGTGCTTTCTTCATTGTTATAGGTGCCAAACCTGAACAAAAAGCCAAATATAAGGATAGTGAATTTTAGGCATAATGTGCATCTAATCACATATTAGCAATTTATAACAAATGTAAAGATGCAAACTTTGTAAGTGAATAGTAAACAAAACTCAATGTCAAAACTAAGAAGAAAGCACTTTAATCCGAAACTCAGTGCAAATGTAAAGATGCAAACTTTGTAAGCAATTTATAACAAAGATGCAAACTTTGGCTTTGCTATCTTTCTGGAAATTATGCAATGTACCCAAACCAAGTTCTTATCACCGATATTAATCTCTTTGGTTTTCACGTTTGACTACAAAATCAAGAAAAAACTTAATTAGCACAGTAACTCACTTGACCCGATACATAGAAGTGGTTTTAATGAGAATGAGCCCACATATATTTAGCCACATGATGCAAAATTCAACTTCAATTTCAGATTTTAGACACATGGCACAAAATTAGAGTTCTAATTTGGAATTCAATTTCACACTCTCTCTGCTTCACCTATTATTTTATATATAGATTACAGCCAGTTCTCCAATTCCTTAATGCAAAAGCATCCACTAACACACCCTGGGAGGCTTCAAATTTTTATTCGAATGCAATGAGGAATGTGTTATCTGTGGCAAGCCATGTAGGAAAATAAGGCTAAATGAACAAGTTTGATTCAACAATACAAACCCTAAAAATTAGCAATGAAAAAAATAAATAGAAAGAGTTAGAAAGATCTCACAAACTATAGAATTACACAAAATGCGTTGTCTTTAAAGGTTGATTCGTGCCATCCGGAATAAAACTCGGTGTGAATGGTTCTCTTGACCGAACAACCTCCCAAAGATTAGACTATAGTGATTTCTTTAAGTTGATCACACACTCAAGCAAGAAGAACTAAGAACAACCTTAATTTGCCTTTCCTTAAAACTAAAAATTGATGCTGAAATTTTTGGTGGAGATGAGCAAAAAAAAAAAAACCCAGAGCAAACAGAAGGAAGAGGCGGTTGTGTAGCAAAAAAAAAAAAAAAAAAAAAAAAAAAAAAAAAAAAAAAAAAAAAAAAAAAAACCTTAAGAAAATAAAGAGGGGAAATGAGGGTTTTATAAACCAACTAGTGTGAGGGCTGAGAGCTACATGCAACGGTCACTATGCAAGCCAACGGGCAGCACATTAAATGCCCTAACGGGTTGCTTGTTTAATAGCCAACAGGTAAAACCAAAATGGGCTAAAAGGAAAAGAAATAGAAAAGGAATGAGGAACAAGAGAGATAGAGACAAGCCTAAACCCGAGACAAGCCTAAACCCAACCCAAGCCCAACTCTAACCCTTAGCCCATTATCTTTAAAGCTAACACTTAAGTGGTGCTATAGTTTATAAACATATATGAAAACTCATCTCTAACCAATGTGGGACACAAGCATAGTTTAAGTATTTGAAACACACATACTCCAACAATCCCTCACATGTTACAAACACTAAACTAGGAAAGACAATAAACTCAAGAAGGCATGCTTCAATATGGTACCCTAAGGTTTTAACCATACTTAGGGTAAAGAAGTAGGAACTACTAGACAATGGTAGAGTTAGACTCTTTTAACCAAGCTATTAGATAACCAAACTTACCATCCACATACCTTTCTTTACCAAGGTTGTTCCATAAGCGGGTTGGCGCCTTATACAACCCATGCACCATTGGGTTTCATGAGAGTTCTAGAGACCTACCCAAGTTTCATAGGAAGCGGCACAACTTGCACTCCCACATAGGTGGCATCCATCAAGAGTGTGTGCAATACACCCCATCCCAATAGGTAGGGACTATGAATCCATTAAGAGCTAGAGCTCAACCTCCAACAATCTGCAACTTAGCACTGTCTCACACCATAGGGATGGACTCATCACTAATCTCCTCAATGAGATAATAAAATACATAATAACTGACAGTGCCTATATGGACCACAAATGACCTTTACCCATTTAACCCCTTGCGTGGAATCACCCATCATAGAGGTTGGACATTGGCCATAGTGTCACAATTTGCTTATCAGTCCTATTCCCTTCAATGTCTCACTCATCAGCCTTCTTGCTAGTGACTTGGTCAAAGGATCGACCAAATTCCTTTCTGACCTCACAAGTCCAAGGACATTACACCATTATCAATGAGCTACCTCACAATATTGTGCCTCCATCGGATATATCGACTTTTCCCATTATAGATTTTGTTCTTAGCACGTGCTATGGCAGCTTGGCAATCACAATGCATGCAAATAGAGGCAATAGAGTTAGTATACAATGGTATATCAATTAACAAACTCCTAACCCACTCAGCTTCGGACCCAGCCTTTTCTAAGGCTACTAACTCTGATTCCATGGTGGATCTCACCATGCAAGTTTGCTTAGATGATTTCCAAGAGACAGCCCTCTAGCTAGTGTAAACATATATCTACTAGTGGGCTTTACCTCATCTGTATTAGAGATTCAATTAGCATTACAATATCCTTCTAATATAGTAAAATAACCACAATATGACAAACCATAATCAAAAGTATCCTTTAAATATCTCAACAATCTAGATATTGCATCCCAATGTTCAATACTAGGATTATGAGTATATCTACTCAATCTACCAATAGTATATGCAATATCAGGGCCAATATAGTTTGTCAAAAACATCAAACTACCAATGATTTGTGCATATTTATCTTGTGAAACACTATTACCACGATTTTTAAACAAGTGCACCTTTGAGTCAAAAGGAGTTGACATAGGTGACATATCAAAGTGTTCAAATTTCTTAAGAATTTTCTCTACATATTGAGATTGTGATAGTGTAATGCAATCATTATCCCTAAGGATCTTGATGCCCAAGATTATATTTGCCTCACCCAAATCTTTCATATCAAAATTAGAGGCAAGAAAGTGTTTAGCATCATGCACAACATCAAGGTTAGTTCCAAATATAAGTAAGTCATCAATATATAAACATATAATAACACCTTCATTATTAATAAACTTGCTATATATATATATTTATCGACACCATTGATCACATACCCATGTGTAAGCATAAAATTATCAAATTTTTCATGCCATTGTTTAGGTGCTTGTTTTAAACCATATAAAGATTTAACCAACTTACAAATTTTATGTTCTTGTCCAAGAACTACATAACCCTCGGGTTGCTCCATATAAATTTCTTCTTCTAAATCACCATTTAGAAAAGTAGTTTTAACATATATTTGATGTACTACAAGTTTGTAAATAGAAGTAATGACAAATAAAATTCTAATAGATGCAATTCTAATAACCGGAGAATAAGTATCAAAATAATTCACATTATGTTTTTGCTTATAGCCCTTGGCTACTAAGTGAGTTTTAAACTTATCAATTATACCATCCGATTTTAATTTCATTTTAAACACCCATTTGGAACTAATAGGTTTAACTTTGGGTGGAAGCTCAACTAATTTCCAAGTATGATTAGACATAATAGATTCTAATTCATTATTAATTACTTCCAACCAAAAAGGTGTATCTACGGATTTAATTATATCATAGTAACTTACAGGTTCATCTTCAACAACATAGGCAAGGAAATCGTTACCATAATCCTTTTTCTTCCTAGCTCACTTGCTTCTTATTTCTTGCACATCATCAACAAAGTCATTAGAAATTTCAATAGAATCATGTTATACTTTTTCCTTATTTTTCAAAAGAAACACATGCTCAAAGAATATGGTATTTTCGGATTTAATAATAGTGTATGATTCTAATATATCATTTTTATGACAAGAAATTTATATCATGAACTATTCCAAGCATAACCAATAAACACACAATCACATGTTCTAGAATTAAGCTTTCTCCTTTTAGGCTTGGGTAGCATGACCTTAGCCAAGTAACCTCACACTTTAAGGTATTTCAAGTTAGGCTTACACCCTTCCTAAAGTTCATAAGGAGTTTTACCGGTTTTCTTATGAGGTACCTTATTTTGAATATGACAAGCCGAAAGAATGGCCTCCCCCCACATGTTGGAAGATAGCCCAGAACTAACAAGCATAGCATTCATCATCTCTTTAAGAGTTCTATTTTTCCTTTCGGCTATTCTATTAGATTCCGGTGAATAAGGTTGAGTTACCTCATGTATTATGTCATTTTGTTCACAAAATTCCTTAAAAGGATTAGACTCATATTCACCACCTCTATCGGTTCTAAGTCTTTTAATCCTTTTATTCTTTTGGTTCTCAATTTCACTTTTATACTTTATAAACATTTCCAAAGTTTCATCTTTGGTTCTTAGTAAATAAAGTTTAGTGAATCTAGAGTGGTCATCAACAAAGATCACATAAAATCTTTTACCACCTTTAGCCATGGTGTGTTTTAAATCACTCAACTCACTATGTACCAATCCAAGAAGCTCAGTTTCTCTTATTATGGATTTACAAGGTTTCTTGGTGATTTTAGTTTCGGCACAAATTTCACATTTGTCCATATTAGCTTCACTTAGTGAGTTAATAGTTCCACATTCTTTCATTTTCTTTATATAGCCAAGATTAACATGTCCAAGTCTACCATGCCGAACATCAATGGAATCAACTAAGTAAGCACAAGAAGATGAACCTTTTTCATTAATAACTTGATCAACATTTAGTACAAAGAGACCTTCATCATCATAGCCCTTACCAATAAAAACTTCATTCTTGGTTAAAATAACTATGCCACCATCAAATAAAACTTTAATACTGGCCTTACCAAGCAAATGTACCAAAATGAGATTGTGTCGAAAGTGAGGTACATGAAGGACATTATTGAGTGAAAGAGTTTTACTGGAAGTTAGCTTCAAGAGTAGATTCCCTTTACCACTCACTGACACGGACCTATTGTCCCCAACATAGACACATTCGGTGCCTTCCGCCATAAGAGTGTAGGAACTAAACTCCTCTTTGAATTCACCAATGTGTTTTGTTCAAGCCGAGTTAACTACCTATTCCTTCACTTTTGTCACCAAGTGTGCCTCACACACCACCGCTGCAATGATCTCTTCGGTTTGCACCACATTTGCCTTAGTTGATGTAGAGCCTTTGTTGTTGTTCTTATTGTTGTTGAGGTTGCCTCTTGCCCTACACGTTGCCGCATAATGACCTACTTTGCCACAAATAAAACAATTATCCTTTTTCTTTTGGATTTGAGGATTTGAGCCATTTTTATTATGAAATTTTCATTTTCCCCTGAAATCATGTTTCTTATTATGTTGTGGAGGTCTAGAGGGTCCTCCCTCTACGACATTAGCCTTGGAAGTAAATTCCTTAGCTCTAGAAACCTTTTCCGACATCCTATTTGTTTCTTCAATTTGAATATCAACGATAGTTTGTTGAAGATTCAAATAGGTTCTATGGTGACTATACCGGTGTTTATACTCTTTCCAAGAGTCCGACAACTTAAACACAAGGCCATGAGCCACACACCTCTTGGGTAAAACATCACCCTCTTTAGTTAGGTCGGATACTAATTTTTGAAAATTTTCAATTTGGTTAGAAACACTTTTTTCCTCAACCAATTGAAAAGGCATAAATTTAGCCATAGCAAACTTTTTAGCACCCTCATCCTCAAACTCATAACAACCATTAAGTTCATCCCATAAATTTTTAACACAAGTAAAATGACAATAATTATCAAACAACTTGTTAGATAAACCACACTTAATAGTATGAACACATAATTTATTTGTTTTTCCCACTTTGTTATATTTTTAGGATCATCTTCGGGTTTAGGCTCATAAAGAACCCGGTCAATTTTGGTAAATTCCAAGATGGGCAAAACCCTTTCTTTCCAACGCTTAAAATTATTTCCATCAAAAGCCTTAAGCTTTGTAATTTCCGAAATGACCTTAAGAGAATCAACAACTTGTTTCTTCATTTTTAAAACACACTAATCAACCTTTAAAATTGTAGGAAAATAAGGATAAGGTTGCGTTTGGTTCGATGTAAATCGAATTGCGAGTGTAAAATGAATGCAGGGGAAAGTGAATTCTCTTAAGGAAAATGAAATCCAGGTGTTTGGTTCTGCAATGGAAAATAGTCCGGAAAACGATTTCTGGTGTTTGGTAACATTCTGAAAATGCTATTTTCCTACAAATTTTTCACATTTTCTCAGTCATTTTCTCAACTCCCAAACAAATTTTATAACAAAAAATTTCAAATTCTTCACTTAACACAACCAAAAATCAAAATAAAAACATTTTTTATTCATAAACTCAATGAGGGGAGGAAGAAAGAGTGAGAGATTGAGGAAAAGAGAGATAGATTGGGAAAGAGAGGATCAAATTGGATGGAGGACGGCGGCGGCCAGATCGGGTGGATTTGGGGGTGAAGTGGAGTGGGCTAGTGATCGATGGTGGCCAGATCGGCGATTGGTGGTGGCGGCTAGATTGGTTGTCAAGATCGGTATCGAGCTTAGGGCTTTGGGCAACGAGATCGATGGTTCAATCTAGAGGCGGCAGCGACAGCGGGGGTGGGTGGTGGGTTGTAGATCGGTGACATGCAGTTGAAGATTCGGCCATGGTTGGTCAGAGGAAAAGAGAGAGAACGAGGGAGGAAGAGAAGAGGGACGGTGGATGCAGCTTGCACAGCGGTCGGCAGATGATGGACGAAGCTTGCACGGCAGATGGCAGATGATGGATGGAGCTTGCACGGTGACCAAAGCTTGCATGGTGGTCCGATTCCTCTGGTGCTCTCTCTTTCTCTCTCTTTGGGTTGTTGAGTTCTGAGTGAGGCTGGAAATCAATTGAAGGTAAAATGAGTATGTAATTGGTTTTACAGAGTTGGGGTGTCTATTTTACGGTCAACTAAAATTGGTTTTCAATTTGACCGAATTTTCATGCGCATCCAAACACTCTTAAGGGTATAAAATATTTTCCGGATTTCCTTTACCATCGAAACAAACGCAGCCTAAATGAACAAGTTTGATTCAACAATACAAACCCTAAAAAATTAGCAACGACAAAAATAAATAGATAGAGTTAGAAATATCTCACAAACTATAGAATCACGCAAAATGCGTTGTCTTTAAAGGTTGATTCATGAATGGTTCTCTTGACCGAACAACCTCCCAAGATTAGACTATAGTGATTTCTTCAAGTTGATCACACACTCAAGCAAAAAGAACTAAGAGCAACCTTAATTTGTCTTTCCTTAAAACTAAAAATTGATGCTGAAATTTTTAGTGGAGATGAGGAAAAAAAAAAAACCAAAGCAAACAGAGGGAAGAGGCGGTTGTGTAGCTGAAAATAAATAAATAAATAAAGAGGGGAAATGAGGGTTTTATAAACCAACTAGTGTAAGGGCTGAGGGCTACATGCAACGGTCACTGTGCAAGCCAATGGGCTGCTTGTTTAATGGCCAACAGGTAGAACCAAAATGGGCTAAAAAGGAAAAGAAATAGAAAAGGAATTAGGAACAAGAGAGACAGAAACAAACCTAAACCCAACCCAAGCCCAACTCTAACCCTCAGCCCATTATCTTTCAAGCTAACACTTAAGTGGTGCTATGGTTTATAAACATATATGAAAACTCATCCCTAACCAATGTGGGATACAAGCATAATTTAAGTGTTTGAAACACACATACTCCAACAAGCCATGCTGCTTGCAACCTCATGGGAAATACAAAACTGCTATTGGAAACTGTAACCAATTTTATTGCTTAAGCCCTTACAAGCCCTTTGGAACTTATGTCTTCTGCACTGGGAATGGAAAACTGGCTATCTTGAGGAACCCAGATGCTGTTTTGCAACTACTGTTTTACTCCTCTCAGTTGTGCAGTGAAATAGAACGTATAGATGTTGCCCAAAGAAGCCTTCAACAACATTTCAGCTATGAGAATGAATCGAAAGAGAGCTTCAATATGCTAGATGTTGTTTTGTTGGAGTCATTGGAACAACTTCCATTATATGTAGACTCCACAAGTGGTGATTCTACAACAATGAACACAACCTTGAAGGACCTTGGCTTGGTCAGTTCTATTTCCTTTGCTTGTTATTGCCAAAATATTTTTTATTGGTGTTTCAACAAATTCCAAAATCTTGAAATCAATAATCTCTTCTTAAAAGATAATAGTTTTCAAAACTTGACTTGCAAAAGACTTTACCAAGAGAATAGGAAAAAGTATGTTAATGCTGGAAAATGTGTTAAATTTAGCGCACTGCTGCCAAAGAATTTTCTTAGTCATTTCTTTATATGCTTATTTTGTGTTTGGGGAGTTCTAGAGCACAAGAGCTAGATTGTGTCTTCGCGTCGCTGGAGAGCTAAGAATCGAAAGGATGGCAACCAGAATCGCATTGATGCCAAGAAGACAGATATTGAAAAGGCAATGAATTACCTACAAGAAGACTACCGATTGCATTGTGGGCATAGTGTTAGTAGCCTAGGCTGTTATGATGCATTCAAGCTTCAAGAAACCTCCAAGGATTTTGATGCTCATGTGAAGGGGTTTGAGTTAGCAGGTATATGGGATGAAATCATCAAAATGTTAAGAAGGTATGAACTCCCAGATGCATTTGAGGGCGAGAAAAAATGGGTAGAACTTGGAACAAGGTACCGCCGCGTTAGTGAGCCCCTAAGCATCGCCAACTACTATCGACACTTGAAGAACAAAGACACAGGGGCTTATATGGATAGGGGCAGGCCAAAACGTTACAGGTTCACTCAAAGATGGCTTGAGCATGCTCAAAGGATGCCTACTGGATCTTGTGGAGAATCATGCTTTTGGGCCAACGTAGAGGAGCTGCGCATTGAAACTAGCGGCCTAGGAGGCTTTGCATCAGTCAAGGAAAAGGTTTTGCGACTAGAAGAACAAGTAAAGAAATGGATCGATGGCAACGAGTTGGGTAAAGATGCGTTGTTCAAGAAATCCACCTTTATGAAGTGGTGGGAAACATTGCCAGATGAGCATAAGTTGAATTCTTGCATTAAAGATAGAGAAGGATTCATGAGCGTCTAGCAGCATTTTGATTCCTTAGTTGGCTACTATCAACAGCTTTCTGTTATCTTCAATGGTTTTATGCTTTTTGCAATTGCTCAGTTGGCTGTTTGTGTGGGTCTTTTTTTTTTTTTTTTAATCAAGAGTTTCTGTGTTTGTACTATATATTGTTTCAATAAAATATAAACATTTACTAAAGAGGGAAAAAAAAAAAAACCCACAAAAAATTAAGTTTTCTGTATGCTTATCCTTGTAATCAGTATCGCCTCATGCACATTAAATTGGGGAAAAACCTTACTCAAAATCAACAGAGAAGAAGGAAAAATAAAAGCTCTACATGCTTAAATATTTAGATTTGTACACACAGCTACACAGAACATGTTCATGTCATTTGATTCACACAAGCATGCATTTTGAACATAAAAGCTTATACCTTTATGTTATTTTTGCCCATACATTACCCAATGGGTATGGATGGCCATACCCATTGGGTAATGGATATCCAACCCTACCCGATCCAAATATTTCGGGTAATACCCGGTTCTTAATGGGTAGAGCTTAATCGGGTAGGGTATGGATATTACCCGAATTTTTCGGGTAGGGTATGGATATTATCCATACCCGACCCGTAAAAAAAAAAAAAAAAATCCCTAAACCTCTCTCAGTGCTCTCACTGTCACTCAATCTCACACTCTCTTTGCCAAAATTTGTGTAAAAAGGTCACTCAGTCCTCACCGTCACTCTCTCTCTCTCTCAGAGCTCTCCAGTCTCCGCCTTTCCTCGCCGTCGTTTCCGCCCCTACCTTCCTCCAAATCGTCAATCGCGTTTACAACCTCCTCCACGGTAGAGTTAGAATGATATGCTAAGTAGAGAGAGGTGTAATTGTAAGATTTTCATGAAATGATTTGTGTTTGTGTATGTGAATATGAAACTATTTCACTGTTTACTCTTGATTTCTGCATATGGGTTCAAAATTTCCCATCTTTTCCTTTGGGTTTCTGGGTTCTTTGATTATTGTTGCTTTTTGGGTTTTGGCTAGCATCTGGGTGCTTTTGAATTTGATTTTCATGGAGCAGATGGGTGTGCACCTGGGTATTTTGAGTTTATGCCTTTTATTAAAAAAAAAAAAAAAAAATCTAGCTTAGGGATACTGGTTTTCTACTTTTATGTTCTTAGACCCTGAGTGGCTGATATGCATATAAAAGACAACATTTTTTTTATATAAAATTTTGTTATTCTTTAGATTATTAATGTGTAGCTTTGCATTTATAAAACTATCTTTTTGTTTGTTAAATATGAAAGGTTGTAAGAAACCTGTTAGAGTATATATTCAACTTTTATGCTTGTTTTTGCAGTTTAATTTAGTAGCAACTGAGTTTTGGAATCACTATCCATGTATTGGCTTTTGCAGTTGTAGTTTAGATTTTAAAGAAATGACGTGGACCCATATATATTGAAGTAAGTACGATCTAAGTCTGTCATTTGGGATATGAGTTTTACTGAAGCTCATTTCCACTAGTCCTCTGATTCATTATTGAATCACAGCCCAACTAAATAACCAACCACTTAAAAGGGATGCATTCTTAAATAAATAAGTTGCGAGTTGAGCAAGATAAAACTTTAGTTAGTCTTCTTAATGCTTGTATTCTTTATCGGAAATGGAGACTTTGGTTATTTGGGAAGATTATTGTTTGTTCATGTTTGAAGATAAACAGTATTATGAGTTACCAAAGACATAACACTAGTAATTTCTCAACAAAAAAAGAAAGAAAGACATAACTCTAGTACTTTTTGCAAGTGAAATTGGATGCATGTAATGCTAACAGATGTTTTAGCATATCTTCACATTAAGCTAGCATCTGTTCTGTTGTGTAATTACAGAGTATTAGTTAAGGTATGGTTCGGATTGGAGCATTGAATTAATATATGTATCTTGTTCGGATGGTGTTAGACTACAAATGATACAGTCCATTTCAAGCACCTTAAGATGCTAATTAATTGTGTTGCTCCATTTCTTTTCTCGTTGTTGTCTTTGGATTGATTTATTTTTCAACCTATTTGCTCCATTCTCTCTCTGTTTATTTTAACAAAATCTTACTGAGATGGTTATGGAAGTGATCATATTTGGCTAGATTCTTATATGTTTTAAAAATGTGAGATGATGAGATTTCTTATATGGTGAAGGAGCTATTTGTCAATTCAAAGTTATAAACTTCTTATGCTTTCTTCTCTTATTTGCAATCTTTATGTTTTGAATACCAAAAAAAAAAAAAAATAAATAAATAAATAAATAAATGGGTTTCGGGTAGGGTATGGATATCCATGGATAATATATTTGGATAAGATTCGGGTATAGATATTAACGGGTATTGATAATCGGGTATCCACGAGTAAACTTTTCGGGTCGGATATGGGTATACCCGATCCATACCCTACCCATGGCCATCCCTACATGCTTGAACACGGTTTGTTTACACATGCTCAGATTCACATTCATGAACACAGCACACACATATCCAGTCATAGAAAATATCCAAAACAACATAACCAAGCAGAACGTTTTAAGACAAACCCAAACCAAGAATCCCTTCTTTTCAAACCCATAACCCCAAACCCCGAATCAAAAACACCCAGCAACACATATATCCAACCCAGAAATACCCATCTTGAAATCAACCAACATACCCAAATTCTCATCTCCTCCAAACCCCAACAAGCCAACCAAGATGCAATCAAGCTTAAAGTCGGGGAGCTTTTAGCCAAAAACAAAGCAAAGAGGAAAAAAACAAGAAAGAAATAGAGATAGAGATAGAGAGAGACCAGGTGGATTGGCAATACTTCATTTGGTGATTGGATTTCGTTAGGATAGACCTGGACCGGGTTAAACCAGTCCAACTCCAACCCATGTCTAGCCCATTCCTTATAACCCAAATCTGTCTCACGCCAGCCCACATTTAAACATAAAAGTTCATCCAGCCCAAAAATCAATCAGCTCTCTTAAACCCAGCAACAACAACTCAACCCAAACTTGAACCTAATAAGCTCTAGCCCACACCAAAATACAAAAGCCTAACATTCACTTTAGCCCAAGCCCAGTCCGGCCTCACTAAAGCCTGGGTCTGACATGCACCCAAGTCCAACTTTAAGAGCCACTCTCACTTATACCCCAAGCGTGGTCAGTGGTCACATAAAAAAAATAAATGGCGAGTTGTAGTACAAAGTTGTGCACAAGTGTGTGGCACCAGCATTTCTCTAAAACAAAACCCACAAATGTTTCAGCCCAATCCGAAACATACAAGGAGCCCAGAACACTTAGAGCAAACTGGTTAGCTCAGCCCACTCACAAAAAAAAGAAAAAACAAATCCAAACTCAACTTTGGCCCAACTGAAATTAAGCCCAATTAGAAATTACCTTTGGACCCTAAAACTTCACAAAATCACACTTCAACCCCAGAAATTCTCCAAATGACGTTTCAACACCTAAACAGCTAAACTTCATAAATTACATTATAACCCTCTAATCATAAAATTACATTCTTAACCCTCAAACGTTCCAAAATTAAACTTTTGCCCAAAACTCTTCCAAATTATATTTTGACCTTGAACTCGTTGAAATCACAAATTGACCTCTAACACTTCCAAAAATGCATTTTCAATCTCATTTTGTGCACAAATAAAATTTATTCCTTTAAAATCATAAATTTGTCAAATGACTTTGTTTTCACACTTTGAATTTACCATTTTTTTTGTTATTTCTTTGTGTCTTTTGCATGAGAAGATACTTTGGGAAGAGGAATTGCAAGATTGCACTTGGTATGTTGTATTATGGCTATGCAATGAGGTAAGCCTTATTCAATTTATTTTATTAACAAATGCCATGCTATCACATGCTTAGCAATGTTTTTTTTAATTTTGTTTTCAAAAATAAATTATTTACATGTCCATGCGCACATGCCTACATGCTCATGTCACCCTAAGGTAGAAAATATATGTTATGCATTCACATGTCATCCTAGGATAAATTATATGTAATTCTAAGATTGTTCGCATGTACATTTATACACATGTCACCTTAGGGTAGGTTGTACACGTCATACATCCACATGTCAACTTGGGATAGATGCATGACATTTCTCATATGCCATCTTAGGATAGATTATGCATGTTCTTTTTACATGTCATTTTAGGATAGATTACGTGTCACATAGGATAAGCTTAATCATTATTTCATTTCACATTAACATGCATATCTTATTCTTTTTAAAACTAAATGCCAAATATTTTAAGTTTTTCTTTAAATGGTAAAATTTAAGATTCAAAACAAGGTTCTATCTTTTAAGATAGGCATTGTGAGATGTTTAACACATTCCCCACACATAACCAAGCTTTCAAATTTGTCTTCTGGTTTAGGACATTCTTTTACTTTCTAGCTTAGTTTAGGAACCCTAGGGTTTTCTTTCTTACTTTTTAGGGGTCCCAACTTACCTTGTATGTCAAACAAAATTATCACATTTTTGTGATTTTTTCATGATACTTTCCATAAAAGAAATTTCAGAAAAATAATAGAAAAAATCTAGTATACTAAAAGCTAACCAAAAATATATATATATAAAAGGGTATATTATATGTCTGTGTCCATTAAAAAAAATCTTTTAAACACATTTTTGTTTTTGCACTGAACCGAAAGCTCCTTTCTTTCATTTGCACTCAAACGTCCGGTACATACCGAAGTAGTAGCAACAGAATTCCTTTAACTAAATATTTTTTTTGCCACACTGAAGTTTATGTATTTGCAATAAAAATTCATCAATTATATGAGAAAAAAAAGATTAATTATAACATAACTTAAAAAAAAAAACCAAGATTATAAAGCAATTTGAACCTTGGACGACTCTATTGGACACAACAAAATGTGTCAACTAAACTACAAGACTCTAAACAAATGAAGTCAAAATTGATTGTCCATCTTTTACTATCTAGTGTTAATTATTCAGTGTAAGTTGGGAAAAAAAAAAGGCAAATGCCCCTTTCAAAAAAAAAAAAATCCAATATTTTGCCCCCTTTTCCAAACTAATTAGGGAAATGCTTATCTTTTGAAACTTGATTATCTCAAAATCGAGTTATAAAAAAAAAAAAAAAAAAAAAATTTCTAGAACCCTATAGTGGCGTTTTAAGGAGTCTATAGTGGCGTTTTAAGGACTTATAGTAGCGTTTTGTAACTCGATCTCCATGAAGTCAAGTTACATGCAATTTTTTTTCTTTTTTACCTATAACTCGAGTTTCAAAACGCCACTGTATGTCCCTAAAACGTCACTATAGGCTCTTTAAAAACGCCACTGCTTAACTCGATTTTGAGAAAATCAAGTTTCAAAAGAGGAGTATTTTCCTAATTAGTTTGGGAAAGGGGAACAAAATGCTAGATTGTTTTTTTTAAAAAGGGCAAAGGCCAATTTTTTCCATGTAAGTTGGTATGACTATAATGCGTACGAGTTCAATTAATTGGCTAACTCCCACATTCCTTGCTGGAACTTAGTGAGATACAGTTGAAAGACAAAAACTCTCTACAATTGGAATACACATAAAATTAAAACATAAACCTAAGAAGTCAATACGGTTGCAATTTAATTTATATTACTTTTATCATGTACCTGAAATTTTGTATGCAAGTTTTTGTAAAAGTTCATCAAAGTTTGGAGTAAAATAATATACTTGTGACAAGAAAACATTGAATGACATAAGAAGTTTGCGGTGTTCCATAAGTAGCACTGCAAACTTCTTATGACATTCAATATTTTTCTTGCCGCATAGATTTTATTTCACTCCAAACTTATAGATGAACTCAATGTTTACAAAAACTTGAATGTAGAAGTTCAGTAATGAAAGTAATATAAATTAAATTGCAACAATCACTACAAGAAAAACGGGCTATTGCGGCGGGCCAGAACCGCTGCTAAAGCCCAAAAAAACGCCGCTAAAGATACATTCAACTTATAGCGGCGGGAGCTATTGCGGCGGGCCGTCCTGTCAGTGTTGCAGTGACGCTATAGGTAAATTGCGGCAGTCGCAAAAAGCACTGCTATAGATATACCTTTTAGCGGCGGGTGAAGGTTTATTGCGGCGGGCATAAAACCGCCGCCATACGTGTTCAGAATTCGTGGCATTGACTTTTAGCGGCGGGGTCATACCTGCCACTATTGGTGTCTACCTTTAGCGGCGGGTAGATGGCGCCGCTATAGGCAATCAATCAAAACATACTAATTGAACTTGTAGCAGCAGGTAGAAACGCCACTATATGTTTCAACCTTTAGCGGCGGGCGATAAGTGCCGCTATAGGGAATCATTTAAAATATAAAATGTACACCTTTAGTGGCGGTTTTTGCCCGCCGCTATAGGTCTTTTTTTCATAATGAGTTTTAAAACCACATTTCTATTACAAATAATCCTATAATAATTTTAGCTCTACTAAGATAATACCACAAATTTAACCAAATAACACCACAATTGTCTCAAAACTAACATTATATTAACATAGAAATATATTATTTAATACATAACATTGTCTATAACCATCATCATCATAAAATTAACAAAAGAAAAGATGTGGTCATTTGTACGCCATCACACATTGCGTGATACAAGGAGTGCCTTCAATCCACAAGGTAGGCGGATTCAATAAAATCATAATTTAAAAAAAGATCCTCATTTTATTCCTTAAACATTGTCATGGACATCCACACAACCAAGAGTAATATTTTGATAAATATCATTAAGCAACCAACACATATTTAAGTGTTTGCCAATGATACATGGCACTCAATGCTTGTTATAAAACCACATTAACAACTATGTTGAACTTATGATACCTCATCAACACCGCACAACAATTCTTGCAGCAAATTAATATTCACATTAAATTGAAGAAACCAGTTATTCTAAACTCACATTTTGCATATAGGCAGTCCATCATTCCCTTCTCCAAGTCCAGCTACACAACAATGAAAGAAATTGCATAAGTTAGAATTATAATGCAAAGTTACCAAGTCAAAATACATAAAGTTATTATTTTTATCCATGCTTCCAGAACATATCCTTCAATGCATTAATGGGAAGAGAACAAGCTCTAGAATTGAATAAGGATTTCCATCTCATTCTTAGATTTTTTTTCCTTCTCAATTGGTAATTACACACATTCAGTAAGTCATGAACAATTAAAATTTCTCTCAAACTATGCATTTTTTTGAACCAAACCCATTTAAAATAAAATGGAATAAAACTACTAATCACTCACTTTATTCTGGATAGAGAAATTGATGAAGTTAGTATCTACCAAAACCCGATATGGCAGTCCCATCGAGGTGTTGTAATTGAAGAAAAGTGCCGATGAAACCTTCGGCCTACTTCGCACAAAATTAAACACGTTACAACACAATATAAACCCTTACAAATTCCAAAGCTCCTATACCCAAAATTTAACACCAAAAATCTATTGATGCGAATTGAAAACAGATCTATGAATACCTTAGATTTCGATTCAAAAATTGAAAAAAAAAAAAAAAAGTGCATAAAATTTTTACCATAGATCTGATCAGTATAGGAAATGATCAAACGGAGGAACTATCACATCCACAATCACCGACACTACCAGATTCGCTTATACACATATATGTATAGGTGCATATAGAGAGAGAAAGATTCGCTTATACACATAGTTTTTTTTTTTTTTTTTTTTTTTAAATAGACAAAATTAATGTATAGTTATTTCTAATACCCTTGTATTCACAAATTACTATGATGTATTTAGAATATTCTCAATACATCACAGTAATTTTCATACCCTTTATGCAACATCACATGAATGTGCAGTCACAAACAATGCAAATATCATAAAAGGATGAAACCAATCACAAACTTCAATGAGATACATTAACCCAAGGAACTTCCCTAAAATCCAACCAACAAGTATATTATCAACATAAGGCTCAATTTATTTTCTAGATGAGTTGGGAGTTGGTGCTAATGGTCCATGAAGAATATATCTCTCCTAAAGTAGCATCAAAATTTCCATTATACATAGGCATTTAAAAAACTTGATTCTCATTAAATCATATATAAATTATAATACACAATATCACATGAACGCAGAGTGTAAAAATCACTTATGGGGAAAAAACTCACAATCCCATAAAATCCGTAGAAGATGCTAATGGTGCAAGAGGAATTACCTCTACTAACGGAGCATCAATATTTTCGGCCTATTTAGGCATTGCATACAGCTTGATTCTCATTAAATCATGTATATACAATAGATAGTGTGTATCTTCTCTGGCATATCTATGATCATAAGAAGACAATTAGATGATGATAGAAGTTAAAAAAAAACCTTTATCATTAGTAGAAAATAGCAAACAAGTAATCATGAGCATGCAACACCTTAAACTTTGAATTTAGACCACTCACAAAATATTAGCAAACTAAAAAAACAAAACATGATTTGTAATGAATGTAGAAATTCCTATTTTGTATATTACATACATTTCTAAGTAGTATCTTTTCTTAGAAAAGTACAAAAATATGTGCACCATCCTAGCACAAAGAAGTAGACAAGGGTAAATACAAAAATGACTAAATTTAACAACTTTTAAAAAAAATCCCACACATTTGAGAAAGAAAAATAGCTCATTGTTGCAATCCAAATGTATAGCATTATTTTGAGAAAAAAAAAAAAGAATTTCAAATCCAGAACTGAAATTCCATGTCCCTCAAAAGTAAGTCATTGTAAAATTACAAACCTATTTATATACTTAATTCAACTATGGTACCAACAGATGGATCTTAAATGCAAAGTGATGATAAAGTGGGCAAGTAAACAACTCTAATTACATATTACAGGAGGTGGATTCCTTCAAAACTACTAATTCACTTGGGTTAATGACTTATTAAATTTACTTTTAACTAATAACAATAATAACTAAAACAATCAATTTATAGACTTAAACAATTTGACAATACACCGTATATCCCTCCTTCATTTTGAAATACAACATATTAAAATAAATCAAATACCTACTTTTATATTATTTTTTTAGACCAACATGCACTATTCCAATATTTTCCAACAAGATAAATCAACCAATTCAATTCAGAATGCCCATCTTTAAACTTAAAAATAAATTAATTAATTAATTGACATGAAGAAACCTCAATCCAACCACAAAATTTACCTTAAGCACGATAAGTATGTCAAGGTTGGATAGGCAATTGTGAGATTACTACCTCTTTACGTAAAATTTCCCCACAAGCAAATAAAGCACAGAGTTTCAGGTTTACAAAATTTGATTGAACTTATATCCAAAGTTTAAAAACCACCGCCTGCAAGCGGCATGGCCACGTAAACCAAAATGATTGAAGAGATAAAGAGAAAGAATAATTAAGAGTCTTAGTGTGTTTAAATTAGGGTAAAAAAAGGAGAGAGTTTAGAGACAAAAAATTTAACATCTGATAATGAGATAAATTTGAATAATAGAAAAACAAGAAATAACTGACAAATCAGCACCTATGCTTGCTTTTAATCAACACCAAGCAAGAAAGCCCTATTTTTAATCAACAAAAATAAACACCAAATCACTGGGAAAATTTCCATGGAAATTTTATTAATGAAGCAAACTTCTATTATCTCCATTGGAGTACAACAGTGTGCTTATATTGACTACTATGACTTAACCCAATATTTAATTGACTTAAGAAAGCCCAATTATTGTATCACAAAAATAACCTCAACTCTAGAAAATTGAATAAAAAAAATACTAAAAACCTAATTAACTAATAAGACCTAAAATAAAATCAAGTGGAACAATAAAAAAAATATACAATTAACTTCTTAAACTATATAATATAAATTAAAATAAAATTGGCAGATGGACATGCTTAATATATAATATATAATCAAGTGGACAAAATACTGTGTACCTACAAAGTTTCCCAAAAGCAAAAAATCATTTTACAAATTTTTTTATTTATCATTTAATATCAGCCAGTAGATTCAACATTAAACCATCAAATTACGCAATTGCATAAATACCCAATTAACTATCCAGAATAATATATATTTAGTAAAAAAAAAAATTTAACTTTTTCCCCAAACTTACGTTTCTTTTCCGTTTAAGAGTTTCTTAAGGAACAACACTTCAAGCCATGTGAAGATAAAAACAAAAACAAAAAGTCCAAACGTATGCGTCAAAATCACATAAAAAAAATAAATAAATAATAAAATTCCCAACAATTTTCCAGTAAAATATTTTTCCAGCCAAAGTCTCCAAAACCGTATTAGAACATGCTTCAAAAACAAGATAATTTGCTATCTTTAGAAGGAAAGTGCCATTTCCACCCAAACTAATGATTCTCATTCAATAATTTACACAGGCATCAAATTCCCATTAAATACGCAAGTTGTGAAATTAACTGTTCTTATGGCCCCTAGCATAAGCAAGACAATAAACTAAAACCAAGTTGATGAAAAGATATTGAGTTTAAATCACTAAAAAATGGATTTGCTACAACAACAATAGAGTTCAATGCATCAAAAGTGCTTATTAGGAATGTGGGGATTTTGCAGATTTCAAATCTATCTGCTGTTATAAGACTATTTTAATTTTTAGGATAGATCAATTGTTCATATTGAGATCAATAGACGCAACACAATAACAAATGAGATGAGTATGACATTTCATTACCAAAAACATACAACAATTTCATGATCATGTCAATTTGTAAATGTAATTTGGATATAGACATGGACATACTAGTTGATGACAAATAACCAAGCCATTGAAGATTCCCATCCATTAGCGTACTCCTTAGGTTTATAATTTAACTAGGCGCTAACCTGTGCGATGCACGGGAAAATTCCAAAAGAGAGAACTCCAACACTTACGCTTACTTATTACACAATCTAGAAACTGTCATATAGGATATAGGTCCTACATATTTCACAAAAAGCATGAATTTGTTCTAACACATCCAAAATCTCCTTCAAGCATGGTTCCTACAATCCAATTGATGCCAGCAACTAAGTTGGCAAACTTCGCAATCAAATCCCCGATCCACAGTTCATGACAGGAGTGTAACACTCAATAGAGCATGGCAGCCATCCACAATGGGCTTCCTTGGCAATGAATTAATTATGGACTATAATAGGAGAACCATGACTATCTCTAAATATAATGCCCAAACCTGCATAATAGATGGCTTTGAAAAAGGACCAGTGCCATGTCTAGTTTTGAGATGAGGAGAAACAGGAGCTGCAATTGTTGGGCTCACTTAATATTTTAGCTTATGTTTTTTAGCACAGTTAGTTTAAAGATATTTTGGGCTGGTAAGCAAATAAAGTTATTTTGGTATACGTGGGATAAGAATAAGTTGTCAACGGGAAAAAAAGAGTATTAGTATTGTATTTATCCTTATTTGTGAGTATTAAATATTTATCCTTATCAATTCCTTTTGAATGGTTCAACAATCTTGTCTTACTCAAGGCTACATTTCGTCTTTCCTTGACTGGCTCTTCATTCACCTCCTTAAAGAGAAGTTCTAATTTCATACAACATTGGAAATTTCAAGTAGAAAAATAGCAAGCATATCTTTGGAAGTCTATATTCAATATCTAAAAAGGCTAGCGTTCATTGATCTTTAAAATAGAATTACAAAACCTTATATGAAAAACATATTAGTCCAACAACAAATGACAATGCACACTTCAATGCAATGTTCATTTCTTGTATGGCCAAAATAAAATAAACAAACAGGCAACAGCTACTCAAAAACAAAGCAGGATTGCAACAACATATTTGGTACACTTTTTTTTTTTTTTTTTTTTTTTTTTTGCACAAAGCCATAATTGAGACATGTTGTTTTTGTTTGGATAAAATTGCCCACCTATAATTTAAATACATACAATATCATAAGCTCTCTGTTTGTTCTTTGTATAGTACTTTAATTATTAAAATAAATACATAATTTTTCATTGGGATAAGTTAAAAATTAAATCTATAAAATTCAGGAATTATCTCCTACAATTGGTGAATATATGCAATACCTACAACGTAACAACTGTTTCAATAACAAAGTGTGAAATATTTAAAAAAAAAAAATACACACACAAGCTCCAACTAACAACTAACTTGTCAAACTCTAAAAACATTTATGACCCTTTTTCTAAAAACATTCATGCATTTATCGTCAACAACCAAACAGCTCCAACTCTCAATAATCATGACCAACCACAGCCTACCAAATTTGGAAAAAAGAAACCATTTTCCCATATACTTTTTTCATGAGAAACAAATAAAAGAAGTTGTAATCTCTCTCCATAATTTGCTCTTCGATTTGTTATACCAATGACATATATTCAAGCAAAGACAATGTCTTGAGGGATCAAATAGGATTTGTGACACCAAGTGGGTAGAGATTATTTATGACATTGTCATTTATAGACATAGTTTTGAAATCTGGACCGTTTAAAGAACCGTAAAAGGGAGAGATTTAAGGTTTTTAAAGTCAAACTGAGGTCAAACCATAATGACATCATAATTAATTTAATAATTATTTAATAAATAAATAAATATACTAAATTAGTAAAAATATAAAAATTGACTAAAATAATTCAAATAAATATAAATATCTATATTTCAATTTTTTTATATATATATATATATATATCATAACTTTCATAAGACAAATAAGTAATATTAAATCAAAAGCAAACATAAATAAATATTGAGTATCTCAATCAATGGATATATATATATATATATATATATAATTAATATACTTAAACTTTTTGTTAGAGTTTAATATTCCACTACTTTTTATGCAAGTCTTTATTTAAATTATCTTACATCATGTCTAGCCCATTTAATTACCTAATATTGTTTTATTATGCCCAACCCCATTAATCACTTATGAAATTTAATAAAAAATACAAAAACTGAAGAGAGGCGGACATTGGTTTTTCCGCCCATTAAAAAACCAATTAAGTAAAAACACAGCCCAAGGCAATTTACAAAAGAAATAAGTGGCTGAATGGGTCAAGCACTACCAGTCCATCTTCTGCAACAGCCGAAACCTTCACCATGACAGTCAAGCAAAGAAGACCTGTAGAAATGGAAAAAATGCAGCGAGAGCGAGAGAGACAGAGACAATCTCATGGTTTGATAGCATCTCATGGCGGTTGAAGCTTCAACAATGGTTGTAAGTACACAAAATAATATATATATATATATATATATATCTGATCTGAACTTGTGAGAACCGAATTACAGATTGTTCAAGCACTTCTTTAACGTTGACAATATTTTAGTTTGGCGGTTGAAGGGCTTTGATTCTAAAAGCTTTTGGGGTTTTTTTTTTTTTTTTTTTTTTTTTTTTTTTGTTTGTTTGCTGAGAACCCCACAACAAATATCCATGGCTTTAAATATGATAATTTCGTGGGTGCTTATTAGTGGGAAGGTTTGGATTCTGCATTGGTATAGGTTAGGCTGATAGGCTCTTTATCTATGGAGGCAAAGAGATTGCAAATATATGTATAGAAAAATAAAGCAGTAGGTGTTCTATTTCCAATAAGCAACAATTGAACGTATTGAAAAACCTCTTGATCGGGAATAGGAAGAATCACCATTAATCAAGAGACAAATTTGAAGAAGGTCTGAATTAATGCTCAATTAGTTGAAAGAATAGCAAAATGTTAAATGTTAATTAAAAAAGGAAGAGATAAATGCGTACCTAGGAGATGAACAAGTATGAAGAAGTGATTTTTTTAGCAAAGTGGCAATTGAACAGGTACGAAGAAGTGATTTAGAGGAGATGAAGAGACCAAGGAGGGAAGAGAGAGAGTTTGGCGTTAGAAAGGTGAAATTCTGAGGTTTAGAAAGTGTGAAAGACAAGAAGAGCAAAAGGAGGAGGGGAGATAGAGGGGTTAGCATTAAAGACAACAGTAAAGTAAGATTGGGCTTATGGTGCAGAGTTGGAAATCATTTCTTTTTAATAGTATTTTAAAATTATGAGAAATATTTAGAAAAAGTATTTTTAAATTATGGGAAAATTTTAGAAAAAATTAGGAAAATGACATGGCTACTAATGTGGCTCAACTAGAGCGTAACAACATTAAATGCTACGCTTCAGCTTTTAGTAATATATAGATTTTATGTGTATTTCAATTGTAGAGAGCTTTTTCCTTTCAGGTGTATTAAGTTCCAGCAGGGAAAAATGAGAGTTAGCCAATTAATTGGATTGGTGCGTATTATAAATTCAGTGTCTTCATCATTTTCGTGTCTATTATTATCTTTTGAATGTTTATTACAAACATAAAAGGAACAATGGAATCCTTACATATGATTATAGTCATACCAACTAACACAAAATACCAACACCCAAGGGTAAAAAATGGGCAATCAAAAAATCTTACTTTGTTTGCAGTTTTATAGTTTAATTGACACATTTTGGTGTGTTCAATAAAGATATACATGATTTAAATTGCCTTAAAATCTAGTCTCTCTCTCTCTCTCTCTCTCTTTTTTTTTTTTTTTTTTTTAAGTTATGATAAATAATCAATCATTTTTTTCTCTTATAATTGATGAATTTTTATTCAAAATCCCTAAATTATAAGAATTTTTATTCAAAATTCCTAAACTTCTATGACACAAAGAAAATAAAAAGATTTAGTTACAGAATTCTGTCGCTACCACTTTGGTATGTATAGGATGTTTTAGTACAAGTGAGTAGGTCTTGCTTTCAATTTAGAGTAAAAACAAAAATGTGATTAAAAGAGTTTTTTTTTTTTTTTTTTTAAACGGATACAGACGTATACCTTTTATATTGTTTCTTTGTGTTAACTTTTAGAATACAGGATCCTTTCCTATTATTTCTTTGTAATTTCTTTTATGAAAAGTATTATTCTGGGAAGGAAAAATCACAAAAAGAAAGGGAATGTGTTTTTCCTTTCATAATTCAATTATTATAAAAAGTTGGGTAAATTGGGAATTGAACTCTAGCTCTACTCTAGAACTGCTCATATTTAGATGTTTCTGGAGGAAGGGGGAAAAGGTTAGGGAAATTGGAGCTCTCATTTTTAATTTGATAGGTACTCCTTAATCAAACACAACTTTTCCTAACAAATTGATCATATTAATAAATTAGCACCACTATCAAAAAACAAACAAAAAAAAAAAACTCACCGGGACAAGGTCAAAGCACAGAGGCGTCGTTTCTCGATCTCTTAGGCAATTTGTCTTATCCCAAGTCACAATTAGGTCTAAGGGTCATTTTTTATTTTTCATTTTATTTAATTTTTTAGGGTCATTCTACGTACCCTTTATATTTTTAGTGGATATGGTACCTACTTGCATCTTAACCGTGTATTTCACTTCGTTTTAATCCTAACCGTTATTTTAATTTTAATGAGACACCAATTACCGGTCAAGTAGGTAACACATAATAGCAAAAAAAACCTAGAGAAAAAAGGATAGAAAGAAATAGAAGGCGCTTCTTCTCTCTCTTGTTCTTTGATATCTCTCTCAAACTAGAGACTACTTCTTCTCTCTCATGTTCTGTGTTCAGTGAATTTTCTTTTCGCATCCCGTTGCTTTAGTCACCGGTGAAGGTTTCTGAGAATCACCTTTTTATGATTGAAGGTAAGAATCAAAAAGAAAAATTGTAATTTCACTGCAAATTGTTAAATCTCTTAATTAATGATTACCATGTTTGTTTTGTTTCCATTTTTCTTTGTTAGTATTTCAGATGTTAAAAATTATAGGGATTAAGTTGTAAATTTAAGCTGGGGTTTTGTGCTAATAAGTGAAAATGGTTTTGTGCTAATAAGAGATATATATTAGACATATTAGCCCAATATAATAGGCCCAAGCCCATTCCTACTTGTACTAGTAGTCTAGGGTTTAGTCGTCTATATATACTCATGTTAGGGTTCATTGTAACACAAGGAGGTTATTGTACTACACTCTTATACACAATAAAGATGTAGCCCTTAAGGGATTCCTCCGTGGATGTAGGCCGTTAAGGCTGAACCACGTAACTTTCATGTTCTCAGTGTTCCTATTCTATGCTTCCCTCTTCCGCATCCACTCTAACATACATAACATGGTATAACATATCACGTTGCTAATATTCATAATATTCTAATTATATTTAACATGGTATCAGAGCCAAACTTCGTTCTTGGCATCAAACAAACATCTCTACACAGCAAAGAAGATTCACACGTGCATACCACCATCTGAAGTCACACATATTTCTCTGTTGAATCTAGACTCCACAGCATCTCGCAGCCACCATGGCTCTGTGCGGTGTCAAAATCCAACAAACTCAAGCAAACCCATGACATCAATCTCAAATCTATGCAACTCCAAGCTTCGCCTGATGAAACCAACACCACAGACGTGCTCCAAGATCTCTCGCGATCAAAACCCAGAAATCCGGTCACTCGAAGCCTTGACATGCGCCTCCACATGCCTCCGTAGCCTCTGGAAAATCTCTCACGCGCCGCCATAGATTCCTGATTTCTAGATCGTCTTCTACGCGCACGTGCTGCCCTGCCAGCCTCCTCGTCCGCCGATCTACGAAACTTGCGATTCCGACCCGCATTCGAGATTACACGCACTCTCACATGCTTCCAGGATTTCTGGCTTCTCCTCCACGCGCTTCCCTAGTTTCTGGCTTCTCCTCCACGCGCCAGTCATGCGCCTGCCATGCGTCGAAGACTTCTGCTGATGTCATCTGACGTCACCGGATGACGTCATCAATCCACGTCAGCAGCCATGCAAGCACCTCCACATCAGCCTTAGTCCACGTCAGCGACACGTCATCAGCCACATCAGTAGTGTCGTCTCGTCAGCACCACGTCACCTAGCTGACTGTTGACCCGGACTGACCCGACCCAGACCACCCGGATTTGACCCGTGAGCACTTTGACGGTTGACTTTGACTCTGGACCAGTTGACTTTGACTTTTTGCGTGAACCTTTGACAAAAAAATTTCCAAAAGGGCTTATCTTGCTCAGTTTTTTGCGTAGATTTCGATTTTGGGCTCCGTTTCTACATTTAAGACTTCAAAATTAGTCAATTGGCACATTCTTCATTATGGTTTCTTCAAAGGCATTCTTCAAGGCATCTCCAAGTGATCTTCTCATGCTTATCCAACCTCAAGCCTTCATCGAGCTTCCGCCTTGAGTTTGAGGGAGGGTGTTAGAGATATATATTAGACATATTAGCCCAATGTAATAGGCCCAAGCCCATTCCTACTTGTACTAGTAGTCTAGGGTTTAGTTGCCTATATATACTCAAGTTAGGGTTCATTGTAACACAAGGAGGTTATTGTACTACACTCTTATACACAATAAAGATGTAGCTCTTAAGGAATTCCTCCGTGGATGTAGGCCGTCAAGGCTGAACCACGTAACTTTCGTGTTCTCAGTGTTCCTATTCTATGCTTTCCTCTTCCGCATCCACTCTAGCATGCATAACATGGTATAACATATCACGTTGCTAATATTCATAATATTCTAATTATATTTAACATGTATATATTAATTTAAAGTTAGGGACTACCTCAATAGGTTTTTAGGTTCAATTTTATTTAGAAAAAACAAAAAGAAAAACTAAACAAAATGAAGGTTATACACATTGTTCACCGTCATGACCGTAGAGTACTTATCTTTCATACTCTCAAATTTTGACATGTTGGTACGCCAACATTTTTATGTTCTTGATTTTGACTATCTAGATAGAGATGCACAATAAGCTGAAGGAGAAGAAATGTAACTTTGCGGGCATCCTGAAACAGTTTGTGTATTATTCAACAAGCAGACTTTGGCTCCTATTGAGATTAAAATCTAATCGTCCTGTGTACAACATATGTTTCTGGCAACCTTATGATAATGTGTTCCTAGTGTCGTATAATTTTGCTCGTAAAGAAGTAGTAAATTCAATGGCGCGAGTGAGTTTGTAGTGAACAAGTATTGGTTGTCGGGATTTCTGGTCCAGCCATAAGGTCAACCAATACCTGTTCACTACAAACTCTCACTAGCGTCATTGACTTTACTACTTTTTTATGAGCAAAATTATACGACACTTAAGACCACATTATCATAGGGTTGCCAGAAGCATATGTTGTACACAGGACGATCAGTTTTTAATCTTAATAGGAGCCAAAGTCTGCCTATTGTATGATACACAAACTGTTTCAGGATGCCTGTAAAGTTACATTTCTTTCTTCTTCAGCTTATTGTGCATCTCTGTCTAGAGATTCATAAAATCAAAATCATAAAAACGTTAGTATACCAACATGTCAAAAAATGAGAATATGAAAGAAAAGTACTCTATGATCATGATGGTGAACAATGTGTATAGACTACATTTTTAAAAAAATAAAATTGAACCTAAAACCTATTGAGGTAGTACCTAACTTTAAATTAATACACATCTATTTTCACTTATTAGCACGAAATTCCAGCTTAAAGTTAGGTATTCCATTCGGAATCCATAAATAAAACAAATGAATAGCGAAGAGACTCACCAATTGCAAACTATTATCTGTAGCAAAAAGTATTCCTCGAGGACAATCACTACAAGATATAGGGGTGACTTGTGTCGGGGGTTGATTTGAGATAAA
Organism: Quercus lobata; assembly: GCF_001633185.2. Lineage (NCBI taxonomy): Eukaryota > Viridiplantae > Streptophyta > Magnoliopsida > Fagales > Fagaceae > Quercus > Quercus lobata. The sequence goes on from NC_044913.1 coordinate 13,792,100, forward strand.
AGTATATGAGCGGTTATGTGCTTGCAAAAAACGAAGTTCGTCACCAAGAACAATTAAATCTGATTTTAAGGAATCCTCCGGTGAAACAAGCATCACAGGTTTGTCGCCAAAGGACTACTGGTCAATCACTTGAAGTGGTAGATGCTGGAATCCTAGAATTTCTGATGAAAGCATGTTGTAGGCATTAGGCCACTTAAATTGGAGCACAATTCCACTCCTTAAACTTGATATTACAAAAAGTGGTTCACCCAATGATGATGTCAAAAATCATCAGTGAGCTATGTAGTCCTCATGTGCTCCCGATAAAACCTACGAAACAAAAATAAAGAAGACCTTACAGAGAGTACCGGTGTGGTACTGGCCAAATACCCTCTGAAGGTTAAGTTAGAGAGAATTTCTACAACTCTAGAGTGCCAAAGCTGGGAAAAATTACGCATACCTTAATTTGTGAGGGGTTTGGGGGTTTTTATAGTAGTGTAGAGCCGATATTCGTTTCTTGGTGGAGGTCTTTCCTTGTAGAGAAGATCCTCATTAATACACGTATTTTGCATGGTCCTTTCCTTGTAGAGATTCCTTTGATTAGGGTTAATCGTGGGGTACAAGATATTTCCATTTTGGGTTTCTTGGAGACCACTTAGGCTACGTAGGTGCCACGTGGCTTTGCTACCCGTCTCCCTTGCATCCATCCGTCTCATTGGAATTCATCCGCTACAAAGAGTCTGTCCGTCTTGCTTGAGTTCGTCCACTTCAAAGTGTCCCTACGTCTCCTTGCCTTTCTGTCTGAGATACGATTCCCTCTACCAGTTCTTTAACTGTTAGGCCATTTAGGCCATCTCTTTTGGCAACATTGTCGCTTATGACTAACTTTTTTGATTGGATCCATCTCCCTTGGGATTTATCCCTATTAGTTGCCCCCTCACTCTATGGGTCTATCGCCTGGTATCCCAGACAGGCACGTGGAGTGACAGTCTTACCTAGTTCTAGGGAGTCGTGTTTTGGTTGACAGGGTAGTTAAGAGTCATAAATGCTAAGGGGACACATGGCACAATTTCATTGGCTGGTTACATGGATCGAAGCATCTCTTCGTCTTTCGTGCCATTTCCTTTATATATATGTTGCTTCCCCCCTTCATTTCTACTTTTCACAACCATTTTCCAGTGTTAGAGTGCCACCGTCATCTACAAGAATCTGTCACTTTGTCTACTTAGTGCGTCCGTTCACCACACTGTTTGTCTCTTTTCTGCATTGCACACCTGTAAGTGCTCTCCGTCCTTTACACATTTTTTATTTTCTTATTTTCTTTAAGTATTGTATGTTCGTTGCATATGCAAACCTGTAGAGTCTTAGGAGTTTATCCATTACGTGTAGGTGTAATAGATGTCTAGTGAAGTGTCGAGTGAACAATTGTGTGTCTACGAAGGAGCAGGCTACGATGAGGTGTATCCGTCAGGTTAAGATGACCTTGGTGCCTCTTATTCTAAAAGGGTTCCGTCTGCTAACTCACCTTCCGAGGATGAGGATGAGGATGAGGACGTGGACGGGTCAGAGAGTGGTACAAATGGAGACACAGACGACGAGGAGAACGTTGAATCTCCTATTAGATCTGTCATTGGCCCTGTTAGCCTTAGGAATTTTGTTCTTCCCTTAATGTGGATGGTCAACGATTTTAACTTGACTATTAAAAGAAAACACTTTGACACCTTACGGGAGAGATAACAAATTCCTGCCAACATCCCCATCCGTCTACCTTTCAAGTTTGAAAAGTGCTATTACCGTGGTGCTGATGACATTGGGGTGTATAAGTAGATGTTCAAGGTAGGATTTAGACTGCCTTTGAGTGCTCTCCACCATCACTTACTCCAATACCTAAGACTAGCCGTCACCTAGATTGCTCTGAATGCTTGGAGAATCTTCCTTGGTGTGAAGGTGTTGTACGAGGTTCTAACTAAAGGGAAGCGTCAACTAACCATGGAGGAGTTCTTCCATTGCTACTGTCCTTTTGAAATAGTCAAGTCTAAGGGAATTTACAGTTTCCTGCCAAGGAAATCGTCGCTCAGGCTAGTGTACGAGACCCCTGATTCCAACTGGAACTAGAAGAATTGGTACTTCTTCATCTAGGGAGACAACTGGATGTGTCACCTTGATGAACGGGAGAACATGCCCCTTGTTGATAGAACTTGGGGTATAAGGCCTTCGTCTAGTAGGTGTCCGTTTGCTTAAATTTGCTCGTTTATTTGTTTTATTCATTTTACTTGTTAGTCTAACCATCTTTTGTTGCAACTCAGGATCGTCCAGAGATTAACCTTGAACAGTGGAGCTTCTTAGAGAAGATCTTCAAAATTTCGCTAAAGGAGAGGACGTGGAAGAAGCTCGTCACCTTGGACACTCTACACTGGTATTGTGAGGGTCCCGAGCCTACAGATACTACCCGTCGATATGATGCAATTGCACGCCAACGTGAGTCCATTTCTTGTTTCTTACTTATTTAATTCTTTAGAAATTTTCTACCTAACTCTTTCTTCTCGTCCCTTTTGGCACAGAAATGGACGACAGCAAGAGGAGGGCTTTCATCAACCAATAAACCACCGTGCAGGCGAATATACAATAGGAGGAGGGCGTGCCCCTTATCGAAGGGATGGGTCCAATCAAGCCGTTCATTAAGCGTAAAACGACAAACAAGGTCAACCGTCCTCCAAAGAAGCCAAAGGAGGTGATTACTCCAACCATTGGGGAGACCTCTCCGTCTACCAAGCTGCCTCCTTCACCCCGTCATGGGACTGGGAAAGGTTTGATGATGGTCAAAGGTCCTATCGTTGAACAACGCCCCCTCCTTTGCGAGGACTTGTGATATGACATTGGGCAACTCTCGTCCATCATCAAGGACAATGATTATGAGGACTTGGGCAACCATGCAACTGAGGCCATGAGGGAGACGGGTCTTTTTAGAATGGCTCAGGTGTGTAACCGTCCTTTTTCCCTTATATTTCTTAGTCACCCTTATGTCTAACCTTGTGTTGATTCTTACAGGGGGTACTGATGATGAAGGGCTTGATGGACCATTGCATGGCCCGAGAGAAGCTAGTTGACCGTTTGAAAGAGAGGGCTGAGTCTGCGGAGACAGGGTTGAACGAGCTCAAGACTTGGAGGGAGGTGCAAATTAAGAAGCTAGATGTGACGAAGAAGGCCTTGGAGGATTCGGAGAGTCATGCCGAGGCTCTAAAGAATGTGCTGACGGACAAGGAGGCGGAGGTCTTCTTGTTGAGGAAGCAAGTCCTTCAAGCTAAGGAGGACGGGAAAAAGGAGTTCCATAACTCTGACGGGTTCCTTTACGAGCTTAGTGACTGCTATGCGAACGGCTTTAATGAGTGCCTCCGTTAGGTCAAGGCTCTCTTCCCTAACCTGGACATTTCTCAGATCTCCATTGACACTGTGGCCTAGACCCCAACCAGGTCTGTTAAGCCTGAAGGTACCGACGAGCTATTTAAGGCCAACCCTACGCCCGACGCTGAAGGTGATAGAGAGGCCGCTCTACAAGAAGAACAAGTTAAATCCGTCGAGGATGAGAACTGTCCACTTGAGGAGGCCAAGAATGCAGATCATGAGAAGGTTGAGGATGAAGAGGCCCTTGTTCACCAACCTTAGATTTTGTAAATTTTATTTTTATTGAAATCATGTAGAAAACAATGGTTGTATAGCTTTAACATTTTTAGGCTTTTGATTCTAAGTTTATTTACCTCTGTTCCATCTAGAAGATTTCAATTTTCTGCCCGTTGGCTTCTTTTTCACTTAGATTTATATACGTCTACTAATAGATCCAGTGCATCCATCCACTAATGGACTTTAATGAATCCCAATGTACCTTTTGAGATGTATCCATCTACTTATGGGACTTGTATAGATTTTCATGCATCCTTTGGGATGTGTCCATCCACTAATGGACTTTAATAAATTTTAATGAATCCCTAGGACGCATTCGTCCACTACGTGGGACTTATATACATTTTGATGCATCTCTTGGATGTATTTGTCCACTTTATGGGACTTATAAATTTTGATGCATCTCTTGGACGTATCTGTCCACTTCATGGGATTGTAAAAATTTCAGTGCATCTCTTGGATGTGTCCATCCATTAATGGACTTTAATAAATTTTAATGAATCCCTAGGATGCATTCGTCCACTTATGGGACTTATAAGAATTTCAATGTATCCCGTGGGATGTATCCGTCCATCAATAGATGTGTCCGTCCATTCTTAGGACTTGTATTTTTCTAGGCACCCCTTGGGATGTGTCCATCCCCTTAAGGACATATCAAGGCATCCCTTCAGGATGCATCCATCCATTTGTGGACTTAGTTGTGGTTTTGTAGAAACGTGCATGATATAACTGAATAACTCCTCTTACTATGATAAATACGAGCATAAGCCAATAATTGTTTTGAAAAAATAAAAAGTTGTTATTTGGGCTAAAAAGTACTGTAGATAATAAAAATGAACTAAAAAGAAATAAATTGGAAATGAGGAGTGGTGTTTTGCATGCCGTCGCCTACTGGTAGTATTTCTTTAGGTGCTCAGTGTTCCATGGATGATGCAACTTCTATCCGTCTAGCGTCTCGAGGTGGTAAGTGCCTTTTCTCTGCCATGAAGTGATTTTGTAGAGTCCTTCCCAATTAGGTCTTAACTTTCCCTGAGATGGATCTCTTGTGGCACCTGTCACCTTTCTCAGGACAAGATCTCCAACTTGGAAATCTCTGTGTCTGACTCTGGAGTTGTAATGCTTGGCCATGAGGTCCTGGTATCGTGCTAACCTTTATGCAGCTGTTGCTCTAACCTTGTATATTAGGTTAAGTTGTAGGCGCATGGCTTTGTCGTTCCTATTCTCATCATGGTTCTTCACTCTATAGCTTGTGAGTCCGACTTTAGTGGGGATAACGACTTCGCTTCTGTAAGCCGGTTGAAATGGTGTCTCTCCTATAAGTGTTCTGGTCGTCATCCTGTACACCCATAGTACACTTGGCAACTCGTCTGACCATATACTCTTTACCTCCTTGAGCAAAGTTTTGATGATTTTGAGCAAGGATCGATTCGTAACCTCAATTTATCCGTTAGCCTGAGGGTGGGAGGGTGAGGAGTAGTGATTCTTGATCCCCAGCTATGAGCAAAAATCCTTGAATGGCTCATTGTCGAACTGTTTTCCGTTGTCCAAGACCAATACTCTAGGGATCTCGTACCTGTAGACGATGTTTCTCCAGACGAAACTTCGTACATTTTTCTCGGTGATGGTGGCTAGTGCTTCAGCTTCCACCCATTTGGTAAAGTAATTTATATCGACCACTAGGAACTTCAGCTATCTTGCCGCTGTCGGGAATAGGCCCATGATGTCTAACTCCCATTGAGCAAAATGCCACAAAGTTTTCATCACGATGAGCTCTTCTGTTGACTGTCTGATGATGTTGTTGAACCTCTGACATTTGTCGTAGGTTTTGACATAGGCTTGGGCATCCTTCTACATGGTAAGCCAATAGTATCAAACCTGAATCAGCTTGTGCACTAGTGACCGTGACCTCGAATGGCTCCTGCAGATCCCTTCATGAACTTCCCTCATGACGTAATTCGCTTCCTCGAGGCTGAGGCATCTTAGGTACGGTTGGGAGAAGCTTCTTTTGTACAAGACATCTTTTATTAGGTTGAATCGTGCCACCTAAACCTTCAACTTCCTTATGGCCTCCTTACCGTCAAGTAATGTGCCATCTCTTAAATACAAGATTATTGGTGCGGTCCAGTTGTCTTGTGAGCCTATTTCCTACACATCCATACCATTTATTAGGGGCAAAAGCTGAACGAAAGAAAGTACCTTACTTGGGAATGAGCATGTGTTCTGTTGATGTAGCCTTGGCAATACGGCTAGTTTGCTCATTGTGAGGTGGTGGGCTGTGCTAGTGGTGTTGGACTACTTCCTGCAGCACTAAGCCTAAGTTTTCTAGATAAGGGAGTTGGGACCAGTCCAGCTACAACTTAAGTTGGTCCGGCTTATGCGCAAACTAGGCCAAGTCTGTTAGGAACGTGCTTACGGCAGGCAGAACTGTTTCGGGCAAGTTGTGGCAGACAAACATAATAATAAAAAAATAAACAAAAACATCTGGCCACTTAGTGGGAAATGACCAAACAACCCTTGAACTTAATTACAGCAGCAATATTAATCGTTTTTACGGAAGGGAAAGAACAAAATAGAAGTTAACAAATATTAATATGTATGGGTTAGTCAGAATGCTAGGAAAATCAACTAAAATCCGGTCCGCAAGAGCAAAGCTAGAGAGGAAAGAACGTTCCTTCTCAACGCAATTAATCTCTCAGGAAAAAGTCTTGCCATGGAGATTAACTGCCCAGAGGGAAATAGACTTGAGTGGTTTTTCTGCACAAAGGCTCCTTGAGGTTTTCACAGAGAGCAGGATTTCATGAGGGAGAGAGGGAACCAATCTACCGGTGCATGCCTACCGTTCTAATTCTCACTTTGTCTTTCTTTCTGGTTGTTTTCTTTCTTTCTTTTCTCACTCGTTTCTTTGCTATTTCTCTGTTTCTCTTTTTAAGTTCCTATTTCTTAGTCGAAGTTCCCGTCACTGTTCCGTCTGTGTGTCACCCTCCCATCACCAGACAAGGAAGAGTATTTTGTTTGCTTGTCTGCCGTGACACCCTTTCCTGCTACGGTCTGGGTTCTTTCTCTCTCCCTATCCCTTATGGCATACATCTAGTGGTTCCAACTCAGCTTGCCTCTTTTGGGTAGTAAGCCATCCCAGCAGGACACCTCCCCGAAAGAGCCTAAGCTAGAACCTTCAAAATAGAATTTTTCCCTCTCCCCACCACCAAACTATACCCTCTGAATCTTTGACCCCCGACCTCACCATACTCTGTATTGGCTGGGTACAGGCTGGTGGTGCCTGGGCCTTGCGCGTGCCTTCTTTCCATATGTGTCCAAAATCTGCCTGCTGCCCATTCGTCTGTCGTGGCCTGGAGGCTTGCCTGCATTGCCTGCCATCTGTTTTCTTTGACCTTTTATGTGGCTGCTTTTTGATTTCCCGCTCCTCTCAGGAGCTGGGCTTTATTTGATGATGGGCCTTATATTTCTTTGGCCCACCTCATTTCCTGCCATATTTGTTCTGTTATTCCTGCTGTAATGATTTAATCCAGTTGGGCCTCTTTAGGCTAGCCGTTTATTCTTTCTCCTAGTGGCTTGGTATGGCCACTAGTTTCTTTTCTTACTTTGGACTCCTGTATCCCTTTTGTTTTTCTCTTGGGCGTCCTTGACCCATTTGCTTTCTTTGGGCTTCCTTGACCCTTTTGCTAATTCTGCATTCCCATGGGCTTTTACTAACTTCATTGGGCTTCCCTAGCCCAATAACTTTATTCTCATCCTTGGGGTTCATGGGCTTGGCATAAACCCCTTACTTTCTTAGTTTACATTACTTTGGGCCTGCGGCAGCCTTTTCTCACTTTTTACATCATACACTGCCCATGGGATGCTATTTCTCTCTTTTTGGGCTTCTTTAAGCCTACTTGCCTCTTCAAGGCCCATTTGTTTATTTCTTGGGCCTATGATCCATTATTCCTACCACTTGGGCCTGATGGTTTTGCTGTCTGCTTCGCTAATTCTTTGCTGTCCTTGTTATTGGGCTTTCCTTCTTTCCATCTGGATTCTCACAAATGGCCCTCAATACTCATTCTCTTCCTTTGGGATTTGAACAAATTTGGTTTGAAGGTCATCTACCCATTTCCTTACTTGTTCCAAGTATTTCTTCATCCGTTCACCTTTATAACAACCATACTTGAGGCCCCTATTGCTTTGGCGAGATCTAGTTTAGCTACTAATGTTTCGTACTCTACCTCATTGTTGGTCGTAGGGAAGTCGAGATAAACCATGCACTCGATCTCGCCCCTTTCTAGAAAGTGGAGTACTATACCTACCCCACCAACCTGCTTGTTGGACAATCCATCCATGTGGATACTCCATTGAGGATGCTCTTTTACCCCCTGGCCTTCTATATTGGAGAATTCTACAATAAAGTCAGCGACTATCAGTCCCTTCATGGTAGTGCGCGGGCGGTATTGCACGTTGAATTTGCTTAACTTAATAGCCCATAGGGCCATCCATCTAGCGGTTTCAGGATTACTCATTGCTCTTCGTAGAGGCTTGTTTGTCAGAATGACTATAGTGTGGGCTTGGAAATATGGCTTGAACTTACGAGTTGCAGTCACTAAGGCGAAGGATAGTTTCTCTATCGAGGGGTACTTTTCCTCCGTGCCTCGGAGTGCTTGGCTAGTGTAGTATATGAGCTTCTGCACCCTGTCTTGTTCTCTGACTAAGGCTGCATTGACAGTGGCCGAGGAGACGATGTAGAGAAATAGCTCCTCCCCTGGTTTGGAAGGACTTAGCAATGGTGGGGAAGAGAGGTATACTTTTAGGTCCTCAAATGCTTGTTGACACTCAGCCGTCCACTTGAAGGACTTCTTCAACGTGCGAAAGAAAGGCAGGCATTTGTCTGTTGCCCTTAAGACGAACCTGTTCAGCGCCACTGCCTTGCCATTGAGGCTTTGTACTTCTTTTATGTTCCTAGGTGGTGCCATCTCCATTATGGCTCAGATCTTGTTTGGGTTAAATTTAATGCCTAGGAATTTTTCAGTCGTTACCCCAAATGCACATTTGCTTGGATTGAGTTTCATGTTATAGGAGCAGGGGGTATCGAAGTTCTCCTTGAGGTCATCCAAATGGTTGTCTTCCCGTCGACTTTTCACTAGCATGTCATCTACGTAGACTTGGACATTCCTCCTAATCTGATGTGCAAACATTTTGTTCATGAGCCTTTGATACGTTACACCCACGTTATTGAGACCGAACGACATTACTTTCTAACAGAAAATGCCTTGGCTGGTGACAAATGAAGTTTTCTCCTGATCAGTCTCGTTTAACTTGATTTGATTATAACCAGAAAAAGCATCCACAAAGCTTAGCAACTGGTGTCTTGCTGTTGAGTCTACTAGGACGTTGATTCGTAGGAGTGGGTAGCTATCTCTGGGGCACGCCTTATTTAAGTCTGTGAAGTCTACACACATCCTCTATTTTCCGTTGGCTTTCTTGACCATCACTATATTGGCTAGCCAGTCAGGGTAGTATACTTCTCTTATGAATTCTGCCTCTTACAACTTGCGAACTTCTTCCGCTATAACCTTGTCTTGCTCCTGGGAAAACACTCTCTTCTTCTGCCGAATAGGGGGGAACGAGGGTGATATGTTCAACCTGTGAACCATGATCGAAGGGTCGATCCCGGACATGTCTTCGTGGCTCTAGGTAAAGACATCTTGGTTCTCTTTTAGGAATGTCGTGAGTGCTTGAAGGACTAGAGGACTAGCGAGGGTGCCGATCCTGGTCGTTCGCTCAAGTCTTGAGTTATCGAGAAGTATCTCCTCCAATCCTTCAATGGGCTCTACAACCGTCTGTTGTTCTTCTATGCTTATGGTCTGTAAATGGTCGTCCATCTCCTACTCCGTACTTGATGGGGAACTTGATCATCAGGTGATAGGTCATAGTCACAGCCTTTCACGAATTGAGGGTAGGCCGGCCCACTATGGCATTGTATGTAGATGAACAATCAATCACAAGGAATGTAACATTCTTAGTAATTTGTTGAAGGTAATTGCTGACTTTCACAGGTAGTATAACTGCTCCGAGGGGGTATACTTTCATCCTTCCGAACCCGACAAATGGTGCATTGGTTGGTACAAGCTATTCTCTCTCGATTCTCAACTGCTGGAACGTCGAGTAATATAGGATGTCAGCAGAGCTTCTGTTATCAACTAGGACCTAGTAGGTGTTGTAGTCTCCTACCCGTATGCTAACAACAAGAGCATCGTCGTGGGGGTGGTGGAGACGTTAAGCATCTTCCTCCGAGAACCCAATTATGAGTTTGTCCACCCGTGTCATTTTTGGAACGAAACTCGTTAGCTGGACGTTCTGAACCATTCTAAGGTAGGTTTTACGTGCCTTCCTAGATGAGCCAGACGTTGTGGTGCCCCCTACAACCATCCTTATGTCTCCTAAAGGTGGCTTGGGGTGTTCGCCACCCCTTCTACCAGCATGTTCCTGCGGTGGGTTTGTCTTTTCTTTGCTGACGAATCGTTGTAGCTTCTCCTACCTGATGAAGGCCTTGATCTGTTGTTTCAAGTCATAGCATTCAGATGTGTCGTGATCGTGATCCTGATGAAAACAGAAATACTTGTCTCTAGACCTCTTATTGGGATCTCCCTTTAACTTGCCAAGCCACATCAAGGTCGTATCGTCCTTGATTTGAATCAGGACTTGATCAATCGGGGCAATTAGCGGGGTGGAATTCGCAAACCTTCCAGTGGGTGGTTTGGAGCGCTTGTCCTCCCATAGGTCTCCTGTTCTAGTTGTCTTCTGTTTCTTGTCTTGTCGTGCATCTTCTTGCCTTTCCCTCTTCTTGGGTTTTTCCTCTCGAGCCAGTAGTGCATCTTCTACATTCATGTACTTAATGGCTCGATAAAGCACATTTGACATAGTCTATAGGTCGTTCTTGTATAAGGAGAACAAAAACTTCCCCTTTCGCAGACCATTGGTGAATGCAGTAACAAGTATCTTGTCATCAGCTTTATCTATCGAAAGGGTTTCTTTGTTGAAACGTGCTATATAGGACCTCAGTATCTTGTCTTCTCATTGTTAACCGAAGAAACTTCCTTGAAAGAAATGTGCCTGGCCCATTTTTCACTAATCATTGGAGGCTTTAAGCATATTTCTATAGCCCCAAGTCTCCGATCACCTTTTGGCAAAGTCTTGGCCTTTTTGTATTTTGGTACAAAGTCTTGGTCTATGACGTTGTTTAATCAGCCAAAAATAAAAAAATAAAAATTAAAGCAAGTCTTGGTCAATAATTTTTTTAATCCAATATTCACGTTATAATCTGCATAAAAGCTAAAGGGTATTTGCATTTTGCAGTATAAACAAACTACTTCCTTGCTTCAAGCTCTAACTTAAGAAAGAGCAAGAAGAATGGCTAGTTTAAAGGTTGGAGAAAACAAAGAAATCAATACAGACCTAATCCAAAAGGCTTGCTCTCTTGCAGTGAAAGCTCACAGCAAATCTTCACAAAAGTCATATATTCTTGAGAAGACTGGTGGTTCATCATATGTAATCTTTAGCTTTCCTGGATATTGGTCTGAAAATGACTGGTATGATGGAGAACCTTTTGGAGAAACCAAGATCAATCTTGATTTGTTTCCTTCTCTTAGAAGTATAGGCATTGATGAACATGCCAAGGTCAACAAAGCCTTTCTACAGAGATTTGTTGACAAAATCTCGAGGAACCGAGATTTCAGAAATGAGGTACATCTCTCTCTCTCTCTCTCTAATTTTTTTTTTTTTAATTTCAAAATTTCTTGACCACTTGCTTGTTTCTACTTTTTTTGATGAGTCTTTTGGCTGAATATTATAAAAACTGAAGTTTATTTGTGATATGGGTACTGTTCAAATTTATTTGGTGAAATGAGGAGAGAAGCGAATTTGGACAATACCATTGTCAAAATTCTAAGAAAAAGTAGGAGAGAGGAGACAGAAATGATGTGACCGATGTGAGAGAGAGAAAAATGAATTTCGGCAATGATATGGCCAAAAAAAAAATTGAATTGTGGCAATTGAATTACCGAAATTGGAGGATTAAAAAAAGAAAACTAAACTGTGGCAAGAGTAATACTACGGCCATCCACTATTTTACCATATTTTTTACAAACTGTTTTTATGGCCAATTTTTTACTGATTTTCATTAGGGCCCACTAATAATATCATTTTTTTTATTTACCAATAATTACTTATCATATCAACAGTTTATGAAAGTTTTTGTAAAAACATTTGTATCTCTAGCATTTTGCCAAAAGGGGAGGATATATATATATATATATATATATAAACTCAATTGTGGCAATTGAATTGCCAAAATTGGAGGAGTAAAAAAAAAAAGAAAAAGAAAAAAAATAAAGAAAAGGATTGTGGTAAGATTAATGCTACAACCACACTTTTGGATGACTAAAAGTGTGTATCTCTATAATTTTACTCCAAAAGTGTGGCTGTAGCTAGGCTTGTTCAGGATTTGACCGGCACCAATGAAACCGATTGGTGCCAAACCGATCTAATCGATTCAAAGCTCCACCGTAGATGCTCGGAGAGGTGGTCGGCAAAGATCTAAGCATACCAAAGGCAGCCGATGCGGCGATCGACGACCATTTTTCACTCTGATGAGAAACTACACCGCACCGGTGTGTGTGTATATATATATATATATTTTTTTTATATGTTGTATAATTTATATATGTAGTGTATATATATATATATATATATATATATTTATATGCTGTATAATTTATATATGTAGTTACTGTAGGTTTAAGACTTTCAGCAGAGAGAAGGTGAGACTTTGAGAGAGGTAAGGAAGGATGAGGAAGAAGGGGAAATGGCGCAAGAGAGAATGAGATAAGAAGTAGGGTTTTAAATTTTAACTCTACAATACCAAAACAATGCCGTTTGAGCCTGATATTAATTTTAATATTAGTTCCAAAACGACATCGTTTTGGTATTAGATTTAAAATTTAAAAAAAAATATATATATATATATATATATATATATATTGTAACGTTGTCATTTTATAAACCCTAAATATATTTTATCCCCATCCCAATCAGTTCACTGCCTCTCTATCTCTCTCTCTTCCCGTTAGTCTTTCTTACTCAAGCATCTCTACCTCTCCTCTCTCTCCCCTTCCTCTTCAGCCTCCACCACTTGCTGTCAGTCTATCACCATTCTCTACTACTTGATGCTTTGTTCTTGGAGTTTCACCCATGTCATTGTTCTTGGAGTTTCACCCTCTCCCCTCGCCCTTGTTCTATCAAGTTTGTTAATCTATTTGCCTTTGATAGTTTTGTTTCATCTTTTATGATTTAGGTTTAGGTTATTTATTTATTTATTTATTTATTTGAAATGGTATATTTTTTAGAGAGATTGTGAATTTGTGCATATTTTGTTTGTTTTCTTTCGTGTAATTTTTTTTTTTTTTTTTTGTGCAGAATATTTGGGTTATCTAATGATTATGTTATGGTTTGGGAGTGTTAAATGCCATGTCTGGATTTTAAGAAAATTGAGGAATTCACCGAACTAACCACACCGAACCGGTATCTTGCACCTCACCTTGTGCAAACCGGTTTTACTACTCCACTGGTGAGGTGAATTCAAGCACTTGGGGAAACCGCACCTTATAGGTGCAATGCTAAAAACACTCTCATAACCAGCTACACCGCATCGTGTACAAGCCTAGTTGTGGCATTAATCTTACCACAATCAAGGTTTTTTTTTTTTTTTTTTTTTTTTTTTTTTTTTTTTTTTTTTTTTAAATCATCCACTTTTGGCAAAATGCTAGAGATACAAACTTTATACAAAAACTTTCATAAATTGTTGATGTGATAAGTGATTATTCGTAAATAAAAGAGGTGATGTTATTGATGGGCCCTGATGAGAACCAGTAAGAAATTGGCCATAACAACAGTTTGTAAAAATATGGTAAAATAGAGAATTTATTTTTTTGTGCTTGGTGTCAATTTATTTTTGTGTCTAATGTTAGAGTTGAAGTATAATATAATCATTATTATGTTTAAGGTACTTCGTTATTTAAGACGACTCATCACACATGTAAAGTGCGTGCAATAATACTCTTTTTTATTTTAATTTTAATTTTTTTTTAGTGCTATAATGTTTAAAAGTGATATATAATACTTCTAACTATTTGTATATTTCTTTTTTTAAGAAAAAAGGTAATGTAACGTAGAATAATGTTAAAAATGAGATAGAGATAGTGTCTTAAGATTTAGGTTGAGTGAAGAAGATAAAGAAAAAAGCCTAAAACTTAGGAACAATAGATTACTCTTTTAACCAATTTGTATTTTTTAATTTAAAATTATTTAGCTAAAAGATAAGGGTATTTTAGAGATTTTAAAAATTTTTGTGAGTTTATTTTAGTACGTAAAATATTGAAAGTTGAAACTCAAACATGGAATCCTATTATTAATAGTATAGAAGTATAGATGACTAAAAGTAAAGTATACTTTAAATATATAGTAAAAGATATGAATAAAAATAATAAATATATAGTCATTAATAGATGAAGTTAAAAGAGTAATTTTAAGATATTCAAAAAAGTTATTTTGATGACTTAAAAAGTAAAATAAAAAATAAATTAATAAGAAGTATTAAAATTATAAGAATGTACTCTAAAATTTTAAATTTTTTTATACAAGCCTTGATTTTTATTAAATACATTATATAAATTTATTTTAAATTAACTCAAAAGTACTAAAAGTTTATTCTCTCTATATTACTTAATATTTCAAACTAACAGAAGGTGGGTTTATTGCACCAAAAAAAAAAAAAACATTTTTTAGTATTGTTTAAGGAATGTTGTGATAAGATACCATTTTGTAATATTGGAAGGCTTCATAAAGGGTTTTTCTCTCTCTTTCAAGGAGTATGTGTATGTGTTTTTTTAAAAGTGATGATTGTACAGTAAAAGAAAAGGGGGGGAAAAAGAAAAGAGAAGGACAAAGAGGCAGACCCGTGAAAAAAAAAAGTAGAAAGAGTTTGGTTTTGTCATGGCCATTATTATTTTCAACTTATTTTAAAAAAAGGCCATTTAGCAATTGTAAGGACTCAATTTGTAACGACCCCAAATTGGTGTATTGGGTTCGAACGTCAAAGGCCCAAACAATAAAATTTGTAGAGAATGGGCTAAAAGGCTAGGCCTTGGTGAACGGACAGTAGTTAGTCATGGTGTTCATGATGATCGTACGAAGTTGAACTGAGCGTATCCAAGAAGACTTTCTCCCCGGCATGGCCTGAGTGGCTCTGGTCATTGGACCTCATCCGAGGAGTTTAATGTTCTTATTATTCTTTTCTTGCTAGATTACCATGGTCCAAGAGACGATACATAATGCTCTTTCCCCCCCCTCCCCCTTTTCCCGTGGATGAATTCTTATATTATATAGCCTCCCTCAGTTGATCCTGACCTTCCATCTATTGATCAGGCAGGTAACTACTGGAGTGCTTATCCCGTCAACCGCCTTCCCCCACTTTCTGTTAGTTGCAATAACCGAAGCCACACTGTTCAGGGGTCTTCCCATTAATGTGGCCAAGACGTTTGTTAGCGCATTCAATGCGAAGGTGACAGCTTTTCCTTGAACCACTCCTACACTGTACTCGCCCTTTCTTCTAGGAGTGCTCTGGGGGTTGCCTTTGATGGCGTGCCATTACTTCCTTCTAGATTTTGGGATGCCGAGGACAGGGTCGTCCTCGGCTATATCTCTAGGCCATTTGGGCTTTTGTTGCATGTCCTCGGCAACACTTCTCCTCGGCGCGGGCCTTGGGCCCTAATGGAAAGTGGGTCGGGATCACAAATTCTCTGGCCCCATAATAGCCCCTCAAAATCCTACTGTCTGGCTCCTCAGACGGAGAGGAGGGTTTTGATGACATCAGGTCTCTGTCATGGCTTGTCAATCCTTGTCATCTATCAGTACCAGAGCCTCTTCGTCTGCCCGAGACACGTTCCTAGCGCCTTAGCATGTGAAGCGCGTCTTCATTAAATGCGAGCGGCTCTGTGCTCCCCACATTTAACGGTGCGATGGTAATCCAACGGTGGAGATTTCCCTACCTTTATAGGCGGGAAAATCCGCAAAGTTACTTTTAATAGGAGGTATAAATAATCTTTAGAAATGATTTGTCTCTTCACTTTCGCACTTAAGAGTTCTGGCGCACATATCCTGGGTTCAGTCAAACTTCCATCCAAACTCAAGCCTCTCTTCAGCATAAAAAGCCCATTCGAGGAACTTTTCCTCCTTTTTGTAAGTTTTCTGCTCTTACTAACTCGTGCTTTCTCTCTTTTGGGTTTATTTTTCTCCTGTTCCTCTCCTTCTCCCGTCATCCCTTGAGTCTATTTAGCAGTTTCTAAAGATTGTCAAATTAAGAGAGTTGGTTGAGACTGAAGAGGCGATGGAAAAGTTTATCGCCGACTATAGGATACTTCCCAATGTGGGTTTGAGGTACTGCAAGGAGGGGGAGTGGCATCTTAAGAGAAGAACGGGCGAGGTGGTAATTCCCCTCCTCGCCTTTATAGAAGGGGGTGTGAGAATCCCCATGGGGCCGGTAATGAAGAGTTACCTTAGGCATTTCTGATTAGCTCCCACCTAGTGCGCTACTAATGTGTTTAGGATCCTGGGTTGTATGGACGCCTTAAACGAAAAAATGGGGCTAAGATTAACCCATTATAACATAAACTGGTGCTACAACCTCCAACATTTGAGGGGCAAATCCTACTACATGAAGACGAAAGACGACAAAGTTCGGCTAATCCAGTGCCTCCCCGAGTTCAGCAAAGGATTGAACAAGGACTTTCTTATTGTATCTGGGGAGTGGCACGATGACCTTTCTTGCCCAATTGTGGAGGGGGAACCAGGTGGGGTGTAGAGAGTAGGAAGGGGCCAATCTTTTACGCCGTCTTAATTTTGTGTGATTCGATTACTAACTATGAACGTGCCTTCTTTTTGCAGATCCACACGCCTTTCACCGACACTTTCATCTGATCAACCGGGAGGATTTGGAGACCATTCTCAAGGCAGCGGTTTTTGTAAACGAAGAGGATGGTCAAGTCAGAGCCACTCACAAAATCTTAGGGTATGATCCCATCCAGAAGTCATTTGCCACCCTGAAGCACATGATTAGAGCTAACGATCCTTGGCTTCAGAAAATCACTATAGTCGAGCATGGGTTTTTTATCTCTGAAGGATCTCCTATCCCGAAGGGCATCCCGTTGGCAGGCTCTTCTCCGTCCAACCAAGCAGCGGAGGACGAGGGTGATTTAGGTCTGTCTGAAGAGGGGCTCGGTGTATTTGATCAGGCTGATCCATCCGAGGATCCTTCCGGTGACCTGGGTGACCCTGACTTGTCCGAGGCGAAACTGTTTTCAGTGGGAACATCTTCTCGGGCGGAGATGGGTGTCAAGAGGAAGCCCTCGACCAGCTTGTTCGACCTGCTTGAGGGCCAGCCGGGGAAGGGTGTACAAGGAAGGTCGCAATCCAGTGTTCCAACTCCCCCACCACAGCCCCAGCCTGTCTAGACTAGGTCTTCTCCTTCCTGGTCACAGTCACAATCTCCTTGACCCAAACTTCCTGCCTCTCTCCAATCCACTCTGCCTCCTCGGCCTGAGCCCACCGACCCAAAGAGGAAGAGGAGTTCCAAGGGTAAGGAGCCAATGGACGGGGGGAAATTCCACTCCTCTCGAGAGGAGGACGTAGCCCCGCGAGCTCAAAAACAGTTAAAGATTGGGCATCAAGGCCAGGGGAAAGGGGTCGATGCCCAATCCGCGCCTAATGCTTGGCTTCCTGTCCCAATGCTCCACGGGAAGCCTCTGATGGAAGATGCATCCATAAGGAGCTTCCAAGACTGCGAAGGCGCTTATGTGGCCGACGCGTTGGAGAGGACCCTGCTGCTCCCCACTGATATGACCGAGTTGAAAAATATGAGGATGCAAGAGGTTTTCCTCAGCATGAAAAGGTACTTGGACATGGTAAGGCTCCTAATATCTATGACTCCGTCGACCTTTGCTCCTAGATTTTCATTCATAATGCGTTTGTTTCGATTGGCAGGCCGTTCAGGCCACCTATAGGCTGGAGAATGAGGCTAAGGGGCAAAGTAAGTCCGCAGAACTTGAGCGTAATAAGCGTATAGAGGCTGCGCGAACCCTTAAAAATTCTGAGGCTGATCTTGCGAAGGCCAGGGAAGACTTGAAGGAGATGACCAAGGCCAGGGATAGTGCTGAGGCAGGCCTGGACGGTGCCCAAAAACAGGCCGAGGACCAGAGGAGGCGCCTGCTTGCCGTCGAGGAGCAATTGGAGATAGCCAAGGAGCAGATCGGTGATTAAAGAAGAAACTGACTGAGGCAGAGAGGGCTAAGGGCGTCGCTGAATGGGCCAGGGATGAAGCTGTGAGGGCTAAGACAGAGACTGAGTTTGCCAAGACGGAGGCCGAGACCTCCAAGGACAAGGTCGAGGAGGAGGCTTATGATGCAGGGGTGGTCGATACCCAGGCCACCCTTAAAGCTCAAATCCCTGGTGTATGCAGGCTATACTGCTCTCAGGTTTGGAATGAAGCCCTCAAACGAGCTAGGGTGGAGGCTTCGTCCGACCTGTGGAAGGCAAAGAAGGTGTACTATCCTCCAGCCATTCGTGAGACTGCCTCCACCAACTCCGAGGCTATGAGTGCTCCACAAGATACTGAGGCTACTCAACCGGAAGCTGCTCAGCTCGTTCTCACTCCTAACGAGTCGACTAAGGAAGGAGAGCTTCATGGGGCGACAAAAACACCTGGAGATCTGAATCTTGAGATGCCCCAAGAGGCTGCCAAGTCCACAGCCAGTGCTCAAATCTCTGATGCCGAGGAGTCGGCCCTCTTAGTTCAGCCCCTTCAGGCCATTCCCCTTGCTGATGTCTCCGAGGGCCTTGAGGCTAATCCTACTCGGCTTCCCCAGGAGAGGGATGCCTTTCAGGGTCCCGAGGCTAATCCTGCTTAGCCTCCCTAGGAAGTGGCCAAAACAAAATTGAAGAAATAGGGGCCCTGGCCAACTTTTGTATTTGTTTTTAGTTTAGCTGTTAATTAGTTTCCCTTTTGTTTTTGAGGACTTTGGAATTTGCTTGTAACTAAACTCTTTAACCAAATGTATGAAATTCCCTTTTCCTTTAAATTATATGTTCGTTGCCCTTGTCGACGTTTACTATTGCTGTGAATCTCATGGTCTTTGAATTAATTATCTTAACATGTATGAATGGTTGTGCATATGATATATTTGGAATTACATCCCAGAATTCTTACTTACCCGCGCCCATGGGGTGTTGAATTTGCGTCTAGACATACTTCTAAGGAGCTAAAGGCATCATCTGAGGTGCTAAGCATGTTCTTAGGCCATGTCTGGTACTTAGATTTTCTTGGAGTGTCTAGTTTCCCCATAGGTTTGAGTCCGAGGACCATGCAAGACCTTGGTTTTGTCCAAAACTTATATTTTCTCAGAGTAGTTGGTTTCCCCATAGGTTTAAGTCCGAGGACCATGCAAGACCTTGGTTCTGTCCAAAACTTATAGGAATTCGGTGAATCGGGCTACTGGACCCGTGAGGATTAGCCCCTTGACAAAGATGTGGGGCATAGACTTGATGTTAGAAGCCCCTAGAATTGCCCGTGCCACTGGCACTTCGAAGTGTGGCCCTGAGTGGAAGCTGTGTTAGGGCAACAACCGCGTGCTGCTGGAAATGATGGAGGGGCTTTCGCATAGCTTGCACCGCTACCAAAGCTACTTCTTTCGAGGGATCCTTGTTGACAGGGGCTTGATCCTACCATGACTAACCGCCACCTGCCCCAACGCACAAGCCTTCCCACAGACGACGCCAATTGTAAGGACTCAATTTGTAACGACCCCAAATTGGTGTATTGGGTTCGAACGTCAAAGGCCCAAATAATAAAATTTGTAGAGAATAGGCTAAAAGGTTAGGCCTTGGTAAACGGACAGTAGTTAGTCATAGTGTTCATGATAATCGCATGGAGGTAAACTGAGCGTATCCAAGAAGACTTTCTCCCCGACATAGCCTGAGTGGCTCCGGTCATTGGACCTCGTCCAAGGAGTTTAATGTTCTTATTATTCTTTTCTTGCTAGGTTACCATGGTCCAAGAGACGATACATAATGCTCTTTCCCCACCCCCCTTTTCCCGTGGATGAATTCTTACATTATATAGCCCCCCTCAGTTGATCCTGACCTTCCATCTGTTGATCAAGCAGATAACTACTCAAGTGCTTGTCCCATCAGCCGCCTTCCCCTATTTTCTATTAGTTGCAATAACCGAAACCACACTGTTCAGGGGTCTTTTCCCATTAATGTGGCCAAGACGTTTGTTGGCGCATTCAATGCGAAAGTGACAGCTTTTCCTTGAACCGCTCCTACACTGTACTCGCCCTTTCTTCTGGGAGCGCTCTAGGGGCTGCCTTTGATGGCGTGCCGTTCCTTCCTTCTAGATTTTGGGATGCCGAGGACAGGGTCGTCCTCGGCTATATCTCTAGGCCATTTGGGCTTTCGTTGCATGTCCTCGGCAATACCTCTCCTCGGCGTGGGCCTTGGGCCCTAATGGAAAGTGGGCCGGGATCACAAATTCTCTAGCCCCACAACAATATTACTTAAAAATTAAAAAAAAAAAAAAAACTAATATAAATGAGTTTTCAAAATACATGTTTTAAACACCTTGATTTGAGAATTGTAACTCAAACACCCAAAATAAAACATCACTACCAACCCCTTTTTTTTTTTTGGCCCATAGTGTTTAGTGTTTAAACACTTAAAATTGTTGTTTGAACATCACTATCAAACATGCCCTTAATCCCTCATCGCTCGTTTGTATTTGATTTGATTGAGTAATTGCTTGGATTTCCATCAAGATAACTCAGTGTTTTTTGTATTTTTCATGTAAGTGCTTAACTTCTATTTATATTTTTTTGACCTAGATTTGCATGTTCTTTATTGTTATTGTATTATCGAAGTACCTGTTGTTTTCTTTCTTCTAACTGACAAAACACATATCAGTATAGAGAAAGAACAAAAACCATGAACAAAAGCCATTTTAACGGCATTGAAAGTTTATTCATTACAAATTACAACACCTATAAAAGTTTTATAATAAATATAACCCAATTGAACAAAAATTCAGTTCCAACAGAGTAGAGGCCAGGTCTTTATATAATATCCTCATTTATTGTTGCTGAGTCAAAGTCTTCTTAATTGAGACAGTACCAAACTCATTCGAGAATACCAATGTGACTCAATTTTTCCAAGTCAAAAAATTCTTAAGAGTACGTTTGGATTCGGTTGAAACGTTTGCGTATGTGTTTTTCCATTTTTTTTTTCACGCGTTTTAGGGCTGTTACGACTACTGTTCATGTACTGTGCATGAACAGTAACCTCAAAGTTTGACTTTTTCAGCCAATCAGTGCACACCGTGCACTGTTCACAGACCCACAAATTTCACTTTTCAGCAACTTTTTCATTAAAATAGGTCCTACGGTACTATTCACACATTTAAAAATTATTTTGCTACAGTGTTTTTCAGTTTTCATTTTCAGTTTTCAACTGTATCCAAACGGACTCTTTGTGTTCCATATTTGGTCACGCATATGTATCCTACTATTTTTATTGATTTGCCAATTGCATCTTGCCTTTACAGTAAAACTCTTCTTTGATTGTCTTTTTAATAGCTCTAAAAGTTTATTTGGTAAAAATTATTTTTACCAATTTATTTTACTATTCAGCTTATTTTTGCTATTATTTATGGGCCCAACTGTACTTTTTAGTACTATTCATAAGTCCTACTATATTATTTCAGCTAACTTTTACCTTTATTTATAGTATTTTTAGCAAAAAAATTTCAATTTTAGCAAAATAAATAGATCCCAAACAGACTCTAAGTAATTATAGGATTCAGCTTTATTTGGCTAGGAACATGGATAGTTTCAAAAGGCTTTTTTTTTTTCTTTTTCTTTTTTTTTTAAAGTCTAGTGTTATAATTTTCCTTTTAAAAAAAAAATGGATAATTTTGTTTTTTTTGTTTGTTTTGGTTGGAGAGTGTACTATTTTGTAGGCATTTTAAAAGGAGTTAGAGATATATTTTTACCGAGTTGTCCTCAAGTTTTTTTTCTTGTTAAACCTAAAGTTTAGGGGTATTTTTAAACCACAAAAAAGTCCAATCTAAATATAGGAATCCTTTTTAGAGATAGTATAGATAAAATTTAAAAAAATTAAAAATTAAAAAAATAAAATAAAATAAAATAAAATAAAATAAAAAATAAAAAGCAAAAAATAAAAACTGATGTGACTGAATATGATTATATCATTCAGGTGGAAAAGGCTAAGAATGAGAAGAAGCAAATAGTGTTCACAGGACACTCCACTGGTGGTTCAGTTGCCACCCTCGCAACAATTTGGTTTCTGGAAAAATACCGGAGATCAGATGCCTTAGCAGCCTCACCTCTCTGTCTGACTTTTGGATGTCCTCTAACCGGTAACCATATATTTTCCCATGCTCTTAGGCGTGAGAAATGGGCTCCATACTTCATTCATTTTGTCATGAGATATGACATTGTCCCACGGATCTTGCTTGCTCCTATCTCATCAATTAAACAAGAATTTCAGCCAATTCTCCAGTTTCTTAATCCAAAATCCACCCGTGCATTCCCTAACACACCCCCGGAGGCTTCGAATTTCTATACGAATGTAATGAAGAATGCATCGTCTATGGCAAGCCATGCTGCTTGCAGCCTCATGGGGAACACAAACCTGCTATTGGAAACCATGACAAACTTCACAATATTAAGCCCTTACAAGCCCTTTGGAACATTTGTCTTCTGCACTAGGAATAGAAAACTGGTTATCTTGAGTAACCCAGATGCTATTTTGCAACTACTGTTTTACTCCTCTCTGTTGGACAATGAAGCAGAATGTCTGGATGTTGCCCAAAGAAGTCTTCAACAACATTTCGGCTATGGGAATGAATTGAAAGACTGCTTCAATAAGCTAGATGCGGTTTTGTTGGAGTCATTGGAAAAACTTCCATTATCTGCAGACTCTACAACTACAAGTAGTGATATTACAACAATTAATGCAGCCTTGAAGGACCTTGGCTTGGTAAGTTCTATTTCCTTTGCTTGTTTCAACAAATTCCGAAATCTTGAAATCAATCTCTTATCAAAAAGTAATTAAACATGACTTGCAATAGACTATACAAAGAGAATAAAAAAAGAATTTCAATGCTAGAAAATATGTTGAATTTAGAGTACAACTCACCAAAGAATTTTCTTAGTCTTTTCTTTGTGCTTATTTCCTGTGTGACGTGTTCTAGAGCACAAGAGCTAGATTGTGTCTTTGTGCTGCTGGAGAGTTAGAGAAGCGGAAAATTGGAAATAAGAACAGCATCGATCTCAAGAAGGCAGATATAGCAATGAAATACCTAGAAGACTACAAATTGAGTTGTGGGCGTCAAGGCCTAGGTTATTATGATGCCTTCAAGATTCAAAAATCCACCGAGGATTTCGAGGCTAATGTGAAGAGACTTGAGTTAGCAGGTATATGGGATGAAATTATTGAAATGTTAAGAAGGTATGACCTCCCGGATGCATTTGAGGGTGAGAAGGAGTGGATAGATCTTGGAACAAAGTACCGCCGCCTTGTTGAGCCCTTAGATATTGCCAACTTCTATAGACACTTGAAGTACGATGTTAGCGGACCTTATACGGAAAAGGGCAGGCCAACACGTTACAGGTGCACACAAAGATGGCTTGAGCATGCTCCAGAGGATGCCTGCTGGATCTTGTGGAGAATCATGCTTTTGGGCCGATGTAGAGGAGCTGCGCATTAAAACTAGCAGCAAAGAAGGGTTTGCACCATTCAAAGATAAGGTTTTGCAACTAGAAGAACAAGCAAAGAAATGGATCAATGACAAAGGGTTGGATAAAGATGTGTTGATGGAGAATTCCACCTTTGTGGTATGGTGGAAAAAACAACCTGAACCGCACAAGTTAGCATCTTGCATTAAAGATATAGAAGGATTCAAGATTACGAGTGTCTAGCATGTTGATTTCTTAATTGGCTACTATCAACGGCCTGCAATTGCTCAGCTGGTTGATTGTGTGTGAGTTTTTTTTTAATCAAGAGTTTGTGTGGTTGTTTGTAACATATTTCTTGTTTCAATAAAATTTAATCATTACCTAAAGAGAAATTCTGTCTTTTGTATATGCTCATCCTTGTAATGAATTCATGCACATTAAATTGGGAAAAAACTTATTCAACAGAACCACCATCCAATTCCAACCTCAAGGTGGCATCACTATTTGATTGATTGGTAACACTATAGTGTTCTTGTGATTCCTCCTACATATTGAAAAGTGCCACTCGTTTCTTATATTCACTGAAAATTTCGTGGACCATGCTACTATATTTTATCCAAAAAATAAAACAAGAAATTGAGAATGCTAACAAACTTCAGGCACCCCTCTCTAATGGGTTTGGCTAACAAAGTTATATGCCATATTAAAATGTGAATAAAACTCGTATTTGAGCATAAATTAATTCATCCGATAAATACATAATAAGATTACAACATAAAAATATACGAACATGATGTCATTATTTTCAGAAGATAAAAATTGTTATTTGGCCGTATATAACATGCATGAAAACTCCCCTCAAAAAAAAAAAAAAAATGCATGAAAACCAAAATTTACCCTACTTAATCCCAATTTTGATTATCGCACCTCCACACTTAGCAAAAGGAGGACAGCTATCCTCTGATAATTCACAATTCATACTACCATATTTTCCTTTCCACCTTTAAACTCCCTAAGCATTTTGCATATGGAAAAGTGTCAATTAAGTAACAAGACTTTTAGCTTAGGCTAATTAATATTCAATGAGATGGAAAGGAAGTGATTGCATGAAAACTTGTATTCAATGAGATGGAAACTTACTTGCATTAAATTAATTCCAACATCACAAGCTTTGACTCATGATTTTGAAACCCGGACCATTCATTGAACCGTAAAAGAAAGAGGTTCAAGGTTTTTGAAGTCGAACCGAGGTTGAACCGGGGTTGAACCATGATAACGTCATAATTAATTTTATAATTATTTTAAATATATGTAAAAATATTAAATTAATAAAAAATAGAAAAAATAACTAAAATAGTCTAATTCACCAAGGATTTAACTAAGCTCCAAGATGAGTGTTTCACCAAGCAAATCTTTTATATCATCTAGCCCTTGGTCTATCCCAAGGTTTGAAAGTAATCCACCAATAGTAGGTTTCACAATAACAATGACTTTCATAGAACTAACCACTTCACAGTAACAATGTGTAATCCATTACACATTGTTTCTTACAAAAATATATAAAACTGATTTCTAAAAAACAAAATAGAACTTCAAACTCCAAGTTACACACTGTCTTACAAAAAGACATAGAAATTATCTCTAAAATACAAAATAGAATCTCAAAGTTCAAAGTTCAAACAAAATTATTATGATCATAAATCATCAATGTCATGAAAGTCATTATGATCATCATCATTCCCTGTAAATCTAGGAGGAGGGCTTATTGTTTGTCCAAATGTTCCCCAAATCAACTCCTTCAACCTCACTGCTATCATCTACACACAAGTTTTAACAAAATAAAAGGAAATATGAACTTCATGTTTACACAAGTTTGAAAAGAATAAAAGAAAAATCACTATAGCTTATCAAATTGTTTACATATAAACTAACCTTCGGTATTAGAAGAAGGCTCTGCACTTGTTGGATATGCACCCTCTTCATAAATTGCATTCTCCAATTAACTCTTCATATCCTAGATATGGGTCTTCCTCTTCCACAAATACCCAAAAATCAGTTTTGTCGATACTTGCATAATCAATGGGGTCAAAATTAAACTTTTTGTTGTAAAGCCTGCATCATAAAATGTCATGCTCATTATTGGAATTTGAACATAATTAGTAACTAACAATTACATTATATAAATGACTTCCTAAAAATTAATACAATAACAAGATATAGCATTTAGTTACCTATGTCTCAATCGCAAGTTTTGATGAACAAACACAAGATCATTGAGCCTTTGATGCTCCAACCTATTTCTCCTCTTAGAATGTATTTGTTCAAATAAACTCCAATTACACTCACATCCAGAAGAGCCGGAAGTTTGGCTAAGGATTCTAATTGCCAATTTTTGCAAGTTTGGAGCATCAGCTACCCATAACTTCCATCATTCATAACACAACATAAACTAATATTAATCAACATCAACAACCAGTTAAACACTCATAGACCCATCAATTTTTGAAATACAAATAGTCAAAGAATCACAACTTCATACATAGAGTCAAATTGACAAACTAATATACACAGAGTCATATAGTCAAAGAATCACAAATTCACAACTTCATACAATTTTTGAAATTTGCCAATTTTTTACAACAGACCCATCACCCCAAATATCCAAATACATAGTTGACAATCCACCTATAGCTATATATATTCACAAACACAAACATATATATACTCTCACATGCAATTATCACATAATATAATTGATCTTGTAAATTACACTCAATGCAAGTCTACGAAAAACGAATTGATGACCATCAGTAGCAAATATCCCAAATATCTTAAACTCAATGCAAAGGCAAATTTTGTGAATCTATAACATTTTTAAATTACCAAACTTATGTACTTTTGATGTTCACAGATTTAGCGAGAAAAAAACAAGAATAAATCACAACTTTCACAAGTAAAAGATTGATGTTCACAACTTTTAATGTTCATAGATTATTTTACCTGATCAACTTTCACAGATGAGAGTGCGGTGGCCGACAGCAACAAGGGAGAGAGGCAAAGATGAGAGTGAGGCGAGCTGCGATTTGGGCTGAGGTCTGTGGTGGTCGACAGCGACGAGGGAGAGAGGCAGAGAGTTCAGAGAGTAAGGCAAGCTGCATTCTGGGCTGAGGTCTGTGGTGGCCGACGGCGACGAGGGAAAGAGGCAGAGAGCCCAGAGAGAGAGGCAAGCTACATTTTGGGTTGAGGATGTGGTGGCCGACGGTGACGAGGGAGAGAGGCAAAGATGAGAGATGTAATGAGAGTGAGAGAGAGAGGTAGAGAGCTCAAGAGTGATTGAGAGAGTAAGGCAAGGGTTTCTTGTTTGAGAGAGTGATCCAATTCCAAAGTCCAAACAACGTCGTATAGGAAAAAGAACAGGGAAGAGAGTCCAAAATGGTGCCGTTTAAGGCTTGAAACAAAGGACCCGTGTGAACCACCTAAACCAGTCACAATTCACAGAACCGGGCAGTCGGACCGCGATCTGTACGGTTCACTGCTTTTTTTGCATGGAACGGTTCTTCATGTTAAACAAACCATAAAAATGGCTAATTCGAGGTTTTCCCAATTGAACCGTACGATTCAGTCTGGGTTTCAAAACCATGCTTTGACTTGCAAGTCAATTGATAGTTAATGTAATTGCTATGCTATCCCTAACACTGTTAAGCACTAGCATCAATTGTTATGCCAAATGCCAATTTAACACAACAAAACCCAATTTTTCTATTTTAACATTACACCCTACATCACATCTTCTATTCTTCCATACAACACATTAAATAAAATATAAACAACTAATAAAAAATCAATTTAATTTCTCCAAAAACTCCTCTCTCTCTCTCTCTCTCTCTCTCTCTCTCTCTCTCTACGCCAAACCAAAAGTCATCCACCATCTCTCTTCTCTCTACTCTCTGAACCTAGCACCCAATCCATCGTCGTGACCGCCACCCATAACCACCACCACCACCACCATGATTCTACAAAAATACAAAAAATAAAAATAAAAACCCAAATGCAAAAACCTAGTGAACAACATCCAAACCTACCTCCAAATCAGAACCCACAAATTCGAACCCATTACCACAATTGGAACCACCAAGACCACCAAAATTAGCCACTACACCCAAAAAAAAAAAAAAAAACCCAAACCAAAAAAAAAAAAAAAAAAAAAAAAAAAAAAAAAAAAAAAAAAAACACACACACACACACACACATAAACAAACCTGAATTAAAACCCACCAAAATTAGTCACAACAACAACCCAAAAAAAAAAACCCAGAATTAAAACCCATTACTCATTGATCAAGAGAGAGATCCGACAATAGGGCACTATGGAGGCATGGTGTGGGAAGGTGGCGAGCTTGGCAAGGTTGAGAGTGTGAGTGAGAGAGAAAGAGAGGAGAGGTAGGGTGAGAGTAAGAGAGGAAGAAGGAGAGGTTGGGTGAAAATGAGGGGAAGAGAAGCCGAGAGTGATGAGGGAAATCAAAAAAACAAACAAGAGAGAGAGAAAACTAGAATAAAAAAACAATAAATTTTTTACAATTTATGTTCATATTGTTCTAAAATTGAAATTGTATTCATCAATGCTAAAAATTTTAACATTTAGAAAATTTGATGTGTGGAAGGCCTTTTAGTGTTTGGTGTGCCAATGCTCTAAGACTAATTCAATAATAATATTTATGCTAAAGATAACACATATCAATTCTAAGACTCTAAGTTAAAAAAAAAATATATATATATATATATTTTTTAATACATCTTATAATCTTCCGTATTTTTCTTGGATATATTTTGTTTACCACTCTTCCTTTTTTTAACCATCCAATTCTTGCATTTGAATTTCATAGAAAAACTGATTGATTTTATCCTCTTCCATGAATGATAAAGCCCCACGTGTTTTTTTTTAATTTAATTTTTTTGAATATAAAAAATGCCTGCAATTTTATTTCTGTTTTCATTGGGAGGAAAACATTGGTTATGCCTTTATGGAAAACTTTCTTTTTCCCAATTCTAATGCTGTGAAGGTTTTAAAATTTAAAAAAAAAAATGAAGAGCGAATGACACAAATCTTTTGAATGCAAATAATTTTACAGGAGAGAGAGAGTGCCTATAATTTTTATCCCTTTTATTTATCCTCCATGTAGGTTCTATTTAGACATTGGCTAAGTGGGGGGGGGGGGGGGGGGGGGGGGTGTGTTGCTATTGTTACACCGAAATCGATCTTCTACAGCCTAATAGTGTGATAGGTGCCCTGTCCATTGTCCATTTCCTACCGTAGCTTGGATTATATCATTTCAGTGAAATTTTGGGGATTTAGTGATTTACAAATGCAACGAACTTGATGAAGCGGAAAATTATCAGTGAGGACCTCTGTGAGCAATGCCGAAAGCAAAAGGAAGATGTGGTCCATGCATTGTATCACTGTCAGAAGCTATTAGACCTGTGGACAAAAGTTGATCTCTGGAATCACAGTAGCCTCCAACAAACAACATCGTTTATTGATCTAATGGGTTGTGTTTTTGCAGATAATAGGGACCCTGCGCTGTTCTCCATGGTGGCGTGGGCGATCAGCTGGAACCAGAGAAATAATCTTTGCCTCGGAAAACCTGCAGTCTCACTCGGCGAGCTGCTGTCTCAGTCAAAAGAAAGGCTGCGTGAATTCAAACTCTACAACTCCTCCATAACCCCAGTGGGCTGACCACCTACCAGTTGGCAAGCTCCAGATCGTAATACTTACAAAGTAAACTTTGATGGTGCTCTGTTTACAGCAGAAAACAGTGCGGGTTTGGGTGTGTTTATTCGCAATGAAGAGGGACAGGTCATGGTCTCTCTCTCGCAAAAAACCATGCTCCCTTTTACAGCTATTGAAGTGGGAGCTATGGCAGCACGGAGGGCCTTAAAACTGGCACTGGTGACAGGTTTTCACCAAATAATATTGGAAGGCGATTCACAAATACTCATCTCAGCCTTGGAAAACAGCTCTCACTCTCTGTCAAACTTTGGCCACATAGTAAAAGACATTCAGTATCTCGCCTCTTGTTTTTCAAAAATACATTATTCTCATGTTCGTAGGCATTGTAATACTATAGCTCACTCTCAGACGGGCAAGTTCTTTATCTCAAATGCAAGTCTGAATAGAGGATGTACCACCAAATATTATCCATGTACTTCAAGCCGATTTAAATGGCCTTTCTTAATTGATAAGTTCGATCTTCTTTCTCAAAAAAAAAAAAAAAAAAATGCAATTCCACCAAACATTTTCTCAACGTGTCATGTGGGCCAATCCTACCTTTTCCAAGTGCACAATAAGAACTATAGTATTGCTGCATTTAAAACGTAAAATAGCATTCACATCAGAATTCTTATCGATGTTAGTATGAAATTTTTTTTTTTTTTTTTTTTTATTATTATACAATCATCTTTCAAAGACACTCATGTTAGACTATTCTAAAAACATTTCAATAAAAATATTCATTCCTTATTCACATAACCACTTTTTTAAAACATCCACATTACTCAAACACACGCAATCATGAATTGAGAAATGTATAAAATATGTCTTTACACATGAACTTTAGCTGTGTAAATTTACTTAAGTATTGTAGATGTGGACAAGATATGCATGATTGTGGACAAATTGATGTGGGTAATTTTTTGGGTTGTTTCGCCAAAATGTTACATTTATGCCATTTTACATTTACAGATACAAATGGTTTGAGTAAGTAAGTTATTAAACTTGGACTGAACTAGTTAGTTGGACTGAAAACTTGGTGACCTGACACCTAGACCGGTTCAAGTGTTTAAATGGATTGTTTCTGCATATGATCCAATCAATGCTAGTCAAACTTTGGGGGTTTATGGCTACTTGGCAGCCTAATACATCACCCCGTCCTCATTGGATCTACAACCTCGATCCAAACACCTCAGGGGCCAATCTAGGCCTAGGAGCTGGAATGAGACTACACTGTCATGGATACCAAAAGCAAGCCCTTCCCAATCGTCTTTAACCTGATTAGGGGTATCGTTGCTCGGAAACACCCTGTACTCGACTGCCCGGTAGTGCCTTCGGGAATATCGCTGCCGAGTGGTCTTTTGGAAGTGGAAATCAGTTCCAATGCCATTACCACCTTTCCCGACAGAACATCCACTTAGCAACAATGAAATTGGACCCCCATCCACACGAGTAAGGAAGTAATCATAACATCTCCACTCCTCTCATGCTATAAATAGGAGAATGGATTGAGAAGTGGGGGTTGGCAATTCTAGAGAGAATAGGAAGAGAAAAGAGGAACTATACTAGGAGAGAAAGGAGCAACTCTGTGAGAAAAGAGGGATAGTTTTGTGAAACAGGAGTGTGCAACTGGGTCCCCGGGTAAAGGACTACCCATAGTAGGAAAACCAAAGCCCACAATATAAATAGATTGTGATCCTAAAAAATAGGTGGAGCTCGTTAATTATATTTTTGGCGCGCACAATTGGCACTGTCTGTGGCAATCTCCTACAAAGTTGTGGTTCTGTTGAGATGTGCACGGGAAAATGTCTGGAGGTCAATCAGGGAGTTATGCTGAAAGTGGCTCTGGAAGGCCTTCTTAGGGATCCACTTGGCTGGAAAGAAGGTAGAAGGACGTGAAGATAGGGCGTATGAGCAGGAGGAAGAGCAGTCAGGCCTTGGAGAAGGGTCGTTTCAAACGTAAAGGACAATGTTCGGTGTTTTGGGGCGCAATCGTTTTGATAGAAAGGACAAGGAACTAGAATGAAGGAATTAGGAGCTGGAGCATTTGTATAGGTTGGTAAGGGACTTGGAGTTGGAAGCAAGAGGTAGATGTTGGAAGAGAGACCACAAGGAACGTGAAGAAGGGTCGGTAAGTATAAGAGGTCGCTACGGAGCAAGGTCCCATCGATCCGGTTCCCAATGACACTGGGATCGTTCATGGGAATATGCGGACCGGGACTCGGTTTCCCCAAAGGAGCGACAACCTTGGAATGCTACTATGGATGCCATGAGCCATGCATTACGCCAAGCTGCTAGATCGCCGTTCTCGAGTGACATTGAACGGGCCCCTATGCCAAGCAAATTTACGTGGCCACCGTTCAACTCTTATGATGGGAAAACTAACCCGGTAGAACACGTAAGCCATTATATTCAGATGATGTCCTTACATACTTATAATGATGCACTAATGTGTAAGGTATTTCCCTTGAGTCTTGGGCCCACCGCCTTAAGGTGGTTCAATGGATTAAGGAAAGGCTCAATTCACAGTTTTGCTGAGCTGATTCAAGAGTTTAGCGTCCAGTTTATGACCTGCAGCCGAGTTCCGCAACCCGTGGACGCATTGCTATCAATGAAAATAGGAGCTGGGGAAACCCTTCATAGCTACGCTAACCGCTATTGGAAGTTGTACAACAAGATTGGCGGAAGCAATGAAAAAATCACGACGAGTACTTTTCAGTTGGGATTGCCCGAGGATTCTAAATTGCGAGACTCGTTGACGAGGAGACCACCCGAAGATATGAGGCAGTTGATGAGGTGCATTGAAGAATATAAAAGTTTAGAGGATGACTGGCAGTAGAACAAGGGCAAGGCTTTAATCATAATCCAACCACGGTAGAGGGGATTTTTAGTCAAGGCCTCGGAAGGATTTGAGGATTTAGGAGCTAGGTGCACAGGAGGGGAAAGTGAATGTGACATTCAAGGAGCTGGTGCATAGGATTGTGGATCGGATTAAAAATGAGCCATATTTTTGGTGGCCAAATAAGATGGGGGGAGACCCGTCAAAGAGAAATCAGAACTTGTATTATACTTACTATAGAGATAAGGGGCATACCACTAAACAATGCAGAGTGTTAAAAGATCATTTAGAGCAATTGGTGAAGGTGGGATATTTGAAAGAGTTCGTGGTAGACCCTAGGAATCAGGAAGCTGGGCAAGGTGCTCAGCCTCGAGGGAATCCTCTCCCACCCCCACTGGGAGTAATAGAAGTCATCCACGCAGCTCCAAGGGGCACTCAGGTGTCCAAGAGGAGGGGGGTACTGGCTGTGGTACCCTCAAAAAGTTGCACGGGTGAGCAACCCTCTGAAAAGAAGTTGAAGTACACTTGAGAGCCCATTGCCTTTAATGACGACGATCTGGAGGGCACGATTCAACCACACGATGATACTTTGGTGGTTACAACCCGAATAAATGGTTTCATAGTAAAGAGGGTATTAATAGATTAGGGTTATGATGCCGAGATGATGTATCCCAACCTGTTCAGGGGGCTTGACTTAAAGAATGAAGATCTCTCCAAGTACGATATGCCCCTGATGGGGTTTGATGGTTGGATGGTGATCCCAAAAAGGCAAATTTCACTTCTTGTGAATATGGAAGGTAAGGAGGTGATGGTAACATTCATAGTGGTCGCTTCGTTTTCTCCGTACACGGCAATCCTTGTAAGGTCGTGGATTCATGCAATGGGGGCAGTACCGTCCACCCTGCATGTGAAGGTCAAATTCTGCACCGAGCAAGGAATTGCTATAGTGAAGGGTAATCAGCAAGTGGCCAGGCAGTGTTTGGTAGCCACAGTTGACCAGTGAATCAAACAAAAGGAGTCAACCGAGGAGGCTCCCTTATAGCAATTACAAGAACCCCAAGAGGAAGTGGGGGCTAGCTGTGCCGAGGACTTAGTAAGAGTAAGGATAATACCGGATGATGACAAGAGTTTTCTGATAGGAGTAAGTGTGAAGGACAAAGAGAGGTTGGAAATGCTCTTGTTTCTTGTGCAGAATGTAGACGTGTTCGCTTGGAGCCCGTATGAGGTGCTCGGGGTGGACCCTAAATTCATAATTCACAAGCTCAACGTGGACCCATTGTACCCTCCCAAGAAGCAGAAGCCGAAGAGATCGATTAAGGAGCACGTCAAAACTATCAGGCAAGAGGTCAAGAGATTAAAGGAAGCCGGGGCTATAAAGGAGATATTCTTTCTAGAGTGGCTTTAAATACTGGTGGTAAAAAAGAAGAATGGCCTTTAAAAACCGAGCATGTCCAAAGGATCCATTTCCCATGTCAAAAATTGATCAGCTAGTAGATGCCACCTATGGACACCCAAGGATGAGCTTTCTGGACACTTTTCAGGGTTATCATCAGATTGCCCTAGCTATCAAGGATTAGGAGAAGAAGGCATTCATTTCCCCTTATGCTAATTACCATTATATCGTGATGCCATTTGGGTTAAAGAATGTTGGAGCCACATATCAACGAATGATGACGAGAATGTTTAGGGATAAAATTGGGTGCACAGTTGAGGCGTACATTGATGATATTGTGGTAAAAAGAAAACGAGAGACACAACATATTAACGATCTTAAAGAGGTGTTCGAAGTACTTCGACGGCACAAGTTGCGCCTCAATGTTGATAAATGTGCTTTCGAAGTGGGGCTGGCAAGTTCCTGGAGTATTTGATCACGAATCGAGGAATAGAAGTCAACCCCGATCAAATTGAAGCAGTAAAACACCACAAACCACCGAGCAATCCAAAGGAAGTTCAAGTACTGACCAGCATGTTAGTTGCCCTTAACCAGTTTATTTCCAAATTTGTCAATCGATGCCGTCCATTTTACCAACTTTTGAAAAAATGGAAGGGATTCCAATGAAATGATGAGTGTGAAAAGGCTTTTCAGGATTTGAAAGAATATTTGGTGCGAGCCCCTATACTAATAGCCCCAGACCCTAGATAGGACTTATACATGTATCTCTCAGTGTCCGAACATGCCGTGAATGCCGTGCTGCTAAGAGATCAAGGTGTACAACAACTAATATACTATATCAGCAAAACCTTGGTTGATGCCGAAACAAGGTATTTGCCTCTGGAGAAGTTGGTATTAGCATTAATTCACACTACGAGGAAGCTACCCCATTACTTTCAGGCTCATATTGTCTACATATTAACTGAGTATCATTTACAGTCATTGTTGAAGAGATCCGATTTTACTGGAAGAATAGCTAAGTAGGGAACTCGACGAGGCTCTTTTGACATTAGGTATAGGCCTAGTAGCTCAGTGAAGGGTCAGGTTCTGGCCGATTTCGTTGCAGAGTTTTCCCCAAGATGGGGGATGGAGATAGTTTGCCCTATAAAGGTAATCCCATGGAAGGTATTTGTGGATGGTGTGCACTAGGAGCCGGGGCTGGAATCATATTCATCACTCCAGAAGGAATAAAATTGGAGCATTCCTTTAGGTTAGGCTTTAAGTCTCTAATAACGAAACCGAGTATGAGGCCTTGCTTGCCGGATTGAGAGTTTTTTCAGATCTAGGTGCTAAGGAAGTGGAGGTCTACTCGGACTCTCGATTGGTGGTTAATCAGGTGTAGGGAAGCTTTAAGGCCAAGGATCCCCGGATGATGAAGTACTTGTGGTTGGTAAAGTAGACTATGGACCACTTTCTGAGTGTAAGAGTGGTTCAGGTGGCCGGGGGGCAGAACTGGCATGCTGACTCTTTAGCCACATTGGCGTCATCATCAACCGAGGAAATTCCTCGATTAATCAAAGTGGAGTTGGTAACAGAACCGAGTATTAATGCAAAGGGAAGTGTTTCACTAGTGACAACAGCTGAACCATGTTGGATGGATCCAATCATCGACTTTTTAGCCGAGGACCAAGTGCTTGCTGATGAAAAGGAAGCAGAAAAAGTACGCCAGGCAGCTGCTCAGTATTGGTTATCAGCTGATCGTAAGCTGGACCGAAGATCTTTTGAGGGGCCTTACCTACAGTGTTTGCACCCCAGCAAGATTGAAGAACTCCTGACCGAGCTACATGAGGGATTGTGCAGTAGTCACGTGGAGGGACATTCATTGGCTCACTAAGCAATGACTCAGGGATTTTGGTGGCCACAAATGCAAAAGGATGCTACCGAATATGCACGGAAGTGTGAGCAATATCAGAAGCACACTTCGATTATCCACCAGCCAACAGGGAGCTTAAATCCTATTAGTAGCCCCTGGCCCTTTGCGCAGTATGGGCTAGATATTGTTGGTCCATTCCCTCGGGCTACAGGAAACTGAAGGTTTGTTCTAGGGGCCAATCTGGGCCCAAGAGTTGGAATAAGACTACACTGTCTTGGATAACAAAAGTAAGCCCCTCCCGATCGTCTTTAACCTGGTCGGGGGTATCGTTGCTCGAAAACACCCTGTACTCAACTGCCCGATAGTGCCTTCGGGAATATCGCTGCCAAGCTGTCTTTTGTAAGTGGGAATCAATTCCAATGCCATTACCACCTTTCCCGACGGAACATCCACTTAGTAACGCTGGAATTGGACCCCCATCCACACGAGTAAAGAAGTAATCATAACACCTCCACTCCTCTCATGCTATAAATAGGAGAATGGATTGAGAAGTGGGGATTGGCAATTCTGGAGAGAATAGGAAGAGAAAAGAGGAACTATACTAGGAGAGAAAGGAGCAGCTTTGTGAGAAAAGAGGGATAGTTTTGTGAAAAAGGAGTGTGCAACTAGGTCCCCAGGCAAAGGACTACCTATAATAGGAAAACCAAAGCCCACAATCTAAATAGATTGTGAGCCCAAAAATAGGCAAAGCCTGTTAATTATATTATTGGCAGGCACAGTGTCATTAATTTTTTTTTTTTGGGTTAAAACTAATGTTAAAGTTGAAGTATACAAAAATCAATGTTATGTTTAGGGTGATTCATAATCTAAGATGACAAAAATCAATGTTATGTTCAGGGTACTTCATAATCTAAGATGACCAAATGTATATACATACATACATACATACATATATATATATATATAAATATATTAAATATGTGGGGTACAGAAATTTAAATAAGGTAATAGTGCCACGTGTCATACCCATGGCCAAGGAAGGCATTACAGTGCCAAGGAGTCCATGCACTCGGACGGTAAGACCAGAGGGGGGCCACACTAGGGAGGAAGAGCTTCAGAGAAAGGGTTAGCCCTGACGTGATTGGAGGGATGGAAGCTGCCACCACATTTATTGCACCTCACCAAACCCCCTGGCCGCATTTGTGTGGAGAAAACCCTTGAACAGTGCTGTCTTGGTTGCCGCAACTCACAAAAGACTAGGGAGGGCATCTGATGGGACAAGTATTAGAGTAGTGGCCTACATAATCAACAAATGAAGGGCCAGGATCAACCAAAAAAGGATATATAATGTGAGGGATCCTCTAGGGATGGATGGGGAATCTATAGAGAAAACATTGTAGCAACAAGAACTGAAATTGTATCCAAGTTTAAAAGAAATATACTTAAGGACCACTCTCCTCGGATTTTGTCGAGGAAGGTTTTCTTTGCACAAAGTTTGTTTTTATTTACTTTCTTACCATCTTTAATCCACTATGCGCGTTGTTCGATCCATTGAAACCTAGTCTTTAAACCCACTCTCTACAAATTTATTGTATTGGGTTATTTGGGCCTGAATCCTTCTACCTTTTGGGCTCAGGATCCAAACCCAGCCCTTACAATATACATAGTAAAATATATAAATAAAAATGTTCAACATATAGTCATTATAGATGAAGAGTATGAAGTTAAAAAGAATAATTTTAAGATATTCAAACAAGTAATTTTGAATGAGTTAAAAGTAAAATAAAAAATCAATTAATAAGGAGTATAAAAAGTATAAGAATATAAATTGAAAAGGTTGTCAAAATATTATTTGCTTTTTTTTTTCTTTTCCCATAAAAACTTTCTTAAAATGGTTCACTAACAAATGCATTTCTAGTAATATAGAAAGAATAAACATTAGTATTTTTAAGTTAATTTAAAAAAAATAAAAATCATATAATTTGTTTAATAAAATTTTAAAAATGTTCTATGCAAATTTTATTAAACAGATTATATGATTTTTATTTTTTTAAATTAACTTAAAAGTACTAATGTTTATTCTTTCTATATTACTAGAAATTCATTTGTTAGTGAACCATTTTAGGAAAGTTTTTATGGGGAAAAAAAAAAAGCAAATAATAATCTGACAACTTTTTCAATTTCCCATAAAAATTGTATAAATTTTTTTTTAAACTTGTTTATTAACAATTGTTCTAAGGGCACCCGTTAACATGACCCTATTACTTATCATTTTTTTTTTTTCATTTTGATAAGATTACTTCTCATTTCAAACTAACAAAAGTTGGGTTTATTATGATTATTTCATTTAGGTGGAAGAAGCAAATAGTGTTCACAGGACACTCCACTGGTGGTTCAATTGCCATCCTTGCAACAATTTGGTTCCTAGAAAAATACTTGAGACCAGATACCTCAAGAGCCTCACCTCGCTGTTGGACCAAAGATTGATATGAAGACAACAAAGATAATGTTGTTTATAATACCAACCCACGTGCCTACTAACAATGACGATAATGTTGTTTATAATGATTAACTGTACTGTTATGGTTATCTATCACAACAAAAATGTTGTTGCAACAAATTATAGTAGCAATATTTTTTGTTGCAATAAATTATTTTTAATAATAATAAAAATATTTTATTGGAACGAAATTTTTGTTGCAATAGTCTATTGTCAGAGACTTTATCGCAATAGTGGGCAGCGAATTTTTTTTGTTGCAATAGAGGTTTATTGCAACAATTTGAATTTTATTACAACAAAACCCCCAAATGTAATATTAAGAGATTTTGATGATTATCTAATAGATGATGCAGGTCATGTGGCTGCTAACAATGACAATAATGTTGTTTATAATGATCAACTGTACTATTATAGTAACCTAACACAACAAAAATTTTGTTGCAACAAATTGTAGCAACAATATTTTTTGTTGCAATAAAGTATTTATAATAATAATAATAATAAAAATATTTAATTACAACAAAATTATATTGCAATGAAATTTTTGATGCAATAGTCTATTGCCATAGACTGTATCGCAATAGTGGGCAACGAAATTTTTTTCGTTGCAATAGAGGTTTATTGCAACAATTTGAAGTTAATTGCAACAAAAAATTTCATTGCAACAAGGCTTTTTTCTTATAGTGATTTGTAATTTGGTACTTTATTAGTAATTTCGCTAATTCATAATAAAAATTAACTTTTTTTTAATGTTTCTTTAATATATATTATGAATTATAATTATGGGTATTTTATAGTTTAATTGGAAAGT
Source organism: Quercus lobata (assembly GCF_001633185.2). Taxonomy (NCBI): domain Eukaryota; kingdom Viridiplantae; phylum Streptophyta; class Magnoliopsida; order Fagales; family Fagaceae; genus Quercus; species Quercus lobata. Next base: position 13,830,766 of record NC_044913.1, read on the forward strand.
AGAATCTTATGATCCTCGTACCAATCCTACAATTCGATCCCTAAACCCTCTCATTGATCTCATGTAGGATCTCGATCCTAATAACCTTGGTCTTGTTCCTTTGGGTCTTGGAAATGACCGTAGACCCCTTTGAGAATTGTGCTCCGATTGGTAGTACTCTTTGCAATGTAGTGAGTAGTAGAATCCACCATTGTTGCTGATGTCGACTCACTCACATCACAGTGGCGCCGGCGTTGGCGTCAACTCTCTCCACTTGGGTTGATGAATCTATTTTGTCTATTTTTGGATGAGAATCTTTTTCCCCCCTCAATATCACTTTTCAAGATGCTCACATCAGGTTATCTATTTTGCTCTATATTTTCTTAAGCTATTTTACACAAATTTAGCTGGGTGACTTTTAGAGTTAAATGTGTAAAAATACCTATTTTCTAATAAATAAAGGGTTAGAAAACTCAATCAAGTGCTCATAAAAATTGTCATCACACTCTTAGAAGCTCACTAAGTATTTTAGAGTGATTTTGGCAAAGCTTTTGCTATAGGTGAAAAGTCGGGCCTCTTTTGGTGCTAGAAAGTGGGTATATTTATAGGCATAGTGGAGGCTAGGGTTTTTGGGATGTTTTAATCAATCAATGGACCAAATCGATTGACCAAAAAATCCCACCAAAAAGGGGAAAAAAAATCAATTTTAGGCTTCTAAACAAAAGAGTGCAAATGTCACAAATTGGGTGTGTACGCATCACATACTCGGCGTATGCACTCTTTTTAAAATCAACTTACAAAATACGCATATGCATGCACTTTTTGTAAGCCTCCTAGAAATTGGGCTTAAAAATGGATTTTGAGTTTAAAATTGGATTTTGGGCTTAGGCTTGGTTTCTTAGATCACATTTTGGGCTCTATTAAGTCATTGGGTTTAACACACAGTGCTGATCATTTTGGTAGTGATTTGATTTCTTGTCATTGGGACCAAGGGGCTTGGATATAAGTCGGAACAAATGGGGTGTCTACAATATCATCCTTATATTTTTGTTTGCAATATTTGTTTTTTATAATTGACTTTGTTAATTTTGGAGAGGGCATTTATTTTTCGTCCTACAAACTTGTCCAAAGCTTATATTCTTTGATAAATCTTGCTTGGAAATTTTTTTTATGTAACCACATTTTGTTTTTAATTTCATATTTCGACACCCCACTTCAACAAACATGACTCAATCGCCACAACGCTTTTTTTTTTTTTTTTCATTTATTTCTCCCTAATTCCCTCTATTTCTAACAAAGTTGCACGCTTTAATCGCTTACTACTTATCTTTACTTATGTAAGTTATTGTACGGGGTATGGCCTCAGGCCCATTGGGCCTTGGCCCAAACATTCTCAAGAACCAAAACTGAGCCCAAACCTCATAGTAAGTCCTTATCGTTTTGGATGCATGATAGACAAGCCCACGTCCGGCCATTTATGACCTATTTGAGAGTGCGTTTGCTCAGAACAACCTACGACCCCAGTAGCTTGGTATTGCCTTGGGGAGTATCGCTGCTAGGCAATCTTTTGGAGGCAGAAATCAGTTCCAATGCCATTACCACTGTTTCCAATGGGGCATATTCCATGTCAGGAATAATCACATTGGACCCCACCCACACAAGTAAGACCAGAATGTAATCATAAAATCTCCACAAACCTCAAGCTATAAATAGCATAATTGAGTGAAGAGTAGGGGTTGGCAATTCTAAGTAGAATATAGAGAGTAAAAGAGAAAGATAGAGCTGGTACCATTCAAAGGGAGAAGCAACTCAAGGAGGAAAGAAAGGGAATCCTTGGGAGCTAAGGGGTGTCGTTGGGTCGCTTGGCAAGGAACTACCCTTAGTAGGAAACACTAAACCTGCTATACAAGTAAATTGTGAGCCCAACTCTAAGCCCGGCCCATTAAGTAGAAATTGGGTACGCACAGTTATACTAGTCGCTAACCCATGCGATAAACAATATAATTAATGATTGTTAAATATCTTCAATACTAAAATTAATTAAAAATGAATGAAAATCAATATTTATAAGTTCCACTTAGACTTTAGAGGAGAAAAAAAGTAAATAGAGTTATACAAAAATAACATTCTATAGCACAAAGTATTCCTCCAACAAAACTAAGATGTCAAACAAGAGAATGAAAAAATCAAGATACTTTGCTTTTTATTTTTTGAAACCCAATCAAGATACTTTGGTGGCATTTATTACCTTTGACTTTTTTTTCAGATTTACTCAATCTCTAAAACCTCTATAATCAAACATTATATCTAGAAATTTGGTTCTTAATAAAATATGGACAAATTACACTCTCCTCCCTTGAGGTTTGGGGAAATAATACTCACCCCAAACCTGAAAGGAAAAAACACTCCCCTTCCTTGAAGTTTGAAAAAATTGACACCCCCCCCCCCCCCCCCCCCCCTTTCATTAATATTAGTAATAGAAATATTCTAAATTTTTAACAGATTTTTTTACCAAATTTTAACCATGGTTAGTAAAAAGAGAATTCACATAAAAAAATAAAATGAAAAAAGCATATTATAAAACATGTTACTTAGTTGCTTTTAGTCACACCTTATTGCTCTTAGTCGCACCTTACCAATTGATATTATTTAAGTTTGCAGATTCTTGAATTTTTAAATTGCACCTCTCACCAACACTTTGCATCAAAATTTATGAGATAAACATTGACGGTAATTAATTTTGGGTTTAGTAAAACTTTTAAGGATAAGTGTTGGATAATTTTGGAAATCTACCCTTAACCAAAGGGCAAATTAAGATACCATATTTTTAACTTTTAACTTTAATTTAACAGAGTTTAGTCAAATGAATGTCAAGGGGGAAAATGTTTTTTCTCTTCAAGTTGGGGGAGTGTCATTTCCTCAAACCTTAAGGGAGATGAGTGTAATTTGCCCATAAAATATTACACAAACACACAAACAATGAAAGTAAAAAGATGAAAAAAGATATACATACACAAAATATTAAAGAAAAAAATATAAGAAACAAAAGTAAATACGAAAGAGAAAATTATGGTACATACTTACCTAGGAGTTAAAATCGTTAGGTTCTGCAACCATCAAACACACCAACTTAAAAAAGGAAAAAAAAAAGTTTACTTTTAGCCTTTTTTTTTTTAAGCTTTTATATATAATTTTTTTTAAATCTCACATTTTTAAATACTTTTTTCTCACTGTATTAAAATACAAATATATTTTAGCACATTTTTAACAAAAAGTTTTCTACAAAAAGCTAGATAAGTTGTTCCCAAATAAGCACTAACTTTTTTGCTGAAAGTGTGCTAAAATATATTTATACTTTAAAAAAGTGAAGAAAAAAAAAAAAAAAGCTAAAAAAAAAAAAAAAAAAAAAAAAAAAGTTTTTTTTTTTTTTTTTTTTTTTTTTGGTTCAAAGTAGGGATTTTTTTTATTATTTTACTTAGGATTATATTTTAAAAAATAAAAATAAAATGAACCGATCAAATTATTTATAGTTCCAATAATTTTTTTTTTTTTTTAAAGGGAGAAGTGCATTGATAAATTGTTAGATGCCACATAAATTTACTTATAGTAACCGAATTGTACACACCAAGTCCAAGTCCCAACTCACTTTACACCAAATGAAGAACTAGCCGAACCACACCACAGAAAACTATTCATTCTTTGCTCCACAGGACCACAGCTTTAATGACTTTTTAGAGTATTAGTATTCGGAGTTGTAAAAGGCTGCAACTATAATTTTAGCCTCCAAAACACCAAAAAAAAAAAATTAAAAAAAAAAAACAAGCAACCTCAGATCTATGTGTATTTCTAAAATAATTTACACACTAGAGTAAACTCTTTACTTATAGAAATTGTTGTAGCAAGTTGTATTTTTTTTAATCGTTTTTATTCTCTATCTCTTGCCTTTGTTCCCCCTCTCTCTTGTGTGTGTATATATATATGTATGTATGTACGCACAAGAAAATTTTGAACAATAATAATAAATTTAAACACAAAGTTCTATTCAAAAAATATTGCAGTTATGTTAATCCCAGATTAAACCTTTGCATTTGAAATTGTTATATAATTTAAGAGAGTTTTTTTTTTTTTTTTTTTTTTCATAACCCAATTCCATGGATTACATAAGCTTTTTTAATTGCTTAAAAAACTATACATAATTTCATGTATAACTAACCAAAAACAACCATTAATTAATAATTTGTTTTGATCAGCAGTATTCTAAGAACAAATAACTCAAAAGATTTTACCAATTGAGTTAATTAAAACTCACTGATTGCTTAAAAATATGACAGAATTAAGTATTTAACCATTATGTCAAATAAGTAGATTTCATTCAATAGGCTCAAACTTTCTTTTGTACGTACTATATAAAAAAATTAAAAACTATGATTGGAAATTGTTGAGCCCCTAGATATTGCCGACTACAATCAATACTTGAAGTTGAAGAACAAAGACGTAAGCTTATTTGAAGAGGGGCAGGTCAAAACGTTACAGGCTTACGCAAAAATGGCTTAAGCATGCTAAGAGGATTCCTGCTGAATCTTGTGAAGAATCATGCTTTTGTGCCAAGGTAGAGGAGCTGCACATTGAAACATGCAGCACACGATGGTCTGAACAAGTCAAGAAAAGGTTTTGCAACTAGAAGAGCAAGCACAGAGTGGATCAAGGACAAATAGTTGGTTAGAAATGTGTTGTTAAACTCCACCTTTATGAAGTGGTGGAAAACACTTCCTGAAGAGGAGCATCAGTTGAAATCTTGCATTAAAGATATCTTGGTTCGGTAGTTCGTTGCTGTTTTAATCAAGAGTTTGTGTGGTTGTTTACTATATTTCTTGTTTCAATAAAATAGGGAAAAAAACCACAGAAATTATGTTTTGGTAGTTGGTTGCTGTCTTAATTAAGAGTTTGTGTGGTTGTTTACTATATTTCTTGTTCCAATAAAATGGGAGGAAAAACCAAAGAAATTATGTTTTGTGTATGCTCTATCATCCTTGACTCAGTATCGCTTTGTGCACATTAAGGGCTCGTTTGGATTGGGGGGGGAATGGAGAATAGTAAAGTAGAGTTGACTGAAAATAAACTAATTTTGGGCCAACGCTACTCTATTCCCCCTCCCTCCCCCTCAATCCAAACGAACCATAAATTAGGGAAAAAAATTATTCAACAGAGATGGGGTTATTTGCAGAACCATCATCCAACCTTGCGGTGGCATCACTATTGATTGAAAAGTGCCACATGTTTCTTAGATTCTCTGAAAATTTCGTGGACCATACTTTTGTGTTCTTGTGATTCCTCTACCTATTGAAAATTTCGTGGACCAGAAAGTAAAAGAAGAAATTGAGAATGGTAACAAACTTCAAGCACCACTCTCTAATGTGAACTGATCGGCCAAGTCATATGCCATATTAAGATGTGAATAAAACCTGTAATTGAGCGTAAATTAATTCAGTCCGATAAAACCATAATATGATTGCAACCTAAAAATATACGAATATGATGTCATTATTTCCAAAAGGATAGAAGTTGTTTTTGGTCATATATAACATGCATATATAACATGCATGAAACAAAAATCCATCCTGCTCAACACCAATTTTGGTTATCGCACATCCACACTTAACAAAAGGAGAACAACTATCCTCTGATAATTCACAATTCATAGCTCCCCTAAAAGTAAAATTACTTCAGGTAATGTACTACAAAAAATAACCAAGATTTCCCGAACATGCCAAGCATGAAATTCTTGTTTTTTGGTTGGAAACGAACAATGAGCTCCCACGAAATTCTAGCATACCCCAATCACCCTAAATACACTGTAGATGAAAGAACTAAGGAGAAATAGAATACCAGTATAGAACAAGAACTTTTCCAAAGGACATTTATCCACTTATTGAGTGGCACTTTGTGTGGACCAATTTGTTAGATGTACCAGCATTACATATCAGACTACAAAGTAGAAGCCACACCACAGTGATTTCATTATCAAAGGCAACCTCATGGCAAAACAAAACCAAGAAGAATGAGGAACTGCAAATCACAAAACAGTCCTAATGTAGAAAAAACTGATTATATAACAGCAGGAAACTTGTCTAGCTCCAGCCTCCAACATAGATCAAGGAAAACTAAGGGGCTATTTGGATTTTCAGTTTCCATAAGTCATAACTCTGTTTCCATAACTCATAACTCAAAAATGGTGGAACCCATGGCTGAGAAGTCCATTTGGATTTTCATAACTCTATTTCCAGTTAATTGAGTGATGAGTTATGGAAACTGAAAACACATTTTAAGTGTTTTCAGTTTCCAATGGCATTTTGGTAATTAAACACACATGGAGGGACTCACTAGTTAGGGTCAGCCGCAACTTTTGACCATTTTTTTTTTCTTTCTTCTCCACTATTCTTTAGTTGTTCTTTCTTCTTTTCTTTTTTTTCTTCCTTTTCGCTCTTGTCAGTTCCTTCTTCAATTTTTTTTTTTTTTTGGTTCTTTATCACATAATATTTTTGGTCTTCACTCAGTTCTTTCTTTCTTTTTTTTCTTTTTCTTTTTTCTTCTTCTTTCACTAGTCTCCGTTGGCTGGTTTTTTTTTTTTTTTTTTCACTAGGTTTGGGTTTCTAGGTTTTTTTTTTCTTCTTCTTTCTTTCACTGGTTTGGTAAGTTTGGGTTTCTGAGAGTTTTTTTTTTTTTAAGGTTCAGTGAGTTTGGCTACTGGGGGGTTGAAAAAAAAAAAAAAGCTGCACCAAGTTACAAGTATGGGGCTCACAAATAGTTGAAAATTTTAAGTGATGATAAGTTGAGTAATGGTGCCAAACACACTTTGTGTAGAGTGATGGGGTATTTTAAGTAATGAGTGACGAAAATTGAGTAAGAAGTGATGAGTGATGAAAAATAAAAATCCAAACAGCCCCTAAATTTCCTAAAGTCATCGGTGACATAATTCAATGAAAAAAAAAAAAATCAGTCTAAATGGAAGAAGATAATCATAAAACTTTTTCCCTTGTCGGATTCTTGATTCCCATGAATGGAACACCTGACCTAAGACTGCAAAACAGCAAGTGCTAAACAGATAACGTTACAGACAGGCTATGTTGGGATCTTTTATTTTGTATGTATTCAGACAGCTATGTGCTATATGTGCCATGACTAATCACCTCGAGAACAAACCTTCTTGTGGAAGCCCCTTAAATATGGACAAGTACACACAAGATGTTAACATATAAATTTTTAACTGCTAAATTTGTTATCTATAAAAATATAAAGGACATCATATAAATATTAGATAGTAATGAATTTGTAATGATAATGTGAACAGTGGACTTCCATCAAAGCTTATGCCTTTTTTCCTTTCACCAAGATGATCAAAGTTCTGTATATTGCTTCGAAAAATATCATAAACTGAAAGAGACATATAAACACATACCTCTTACAATACAAGCATAAACGCTGCAGTACCCAAAAAGTTTTTGCAACGACTGCATTACCAGCCTTCTGATGCTCCATCAACTCACCAAATACCATGGACACCAAGGAAATTACAACCACAAAAATACAGAGCTAAAATTTAGTCAGTCATTTAAATGAATAAACAAATAAATATACGGGTGCTCATAACAAAGATTTTCTTCAGATGGGGGCAGATAACATATAATCACAAAAGCTGTTCCCATCTATAGTGGGAGATTAGGATATGATGGCCGTCTCTACTTTGTTCAAACACTAGATGTTACGCTTGCCTTAATCCCTTAATAATGTTTTCCTGGTAAAATTGCTCATAGACCAATCCAAACCATGATATGGTGATGGAAAGCAAAGTCCGAAAGAAGAGGGAATTGAACTCCAATTGACTGAGTATCAAAACTACAGTACCTTGAATTCAGGGGAGGACAGGTAAACCAAAAGTACAAGCAAAGTAGAAAATTTAAAATTTAAATTAATATTACTCAAAAAGATATTAATCATGAGAAATGAAAACCACTCAAACCTACAACTTTGAAATAATGTCAGCCAAAGATCCTCTCACAGGATTCTTAAATAAGTGACTACACTACTAGCATGACTTATCATAGCAAATGATAAGATAGATAAAGAGAGCAAGAGTCCATATTTAAGTGATTTCCTTATTGATAAGTCATAATTAGACATGACATTCAATTCAAAAACCTCAAACAGCAATGTAATTACAAAGAAACTAAGTTTGAGAACTGTATAGTATCCATATATAGGTGATATCCCACGAAGTCTGAAGGGTTGAGCTAAATTATTTACAATTATAACCATAAGAATTAATCTAGGAAAGTAAAATCAAAACCTCTTCTATAAACCTGGAAAGCACCGACGCGGCATTTCGGCCGCCGAACCCGCGTCCGACGTGGCCTGACACGGGGTGCAGTGGGCGACGCCGCTGCCTATGCGTCAATCCATGTCCCTTTTCTTTTTTTTCCTTAGTGCGATACGCGCCAACACGGCGCAGAGTCGGGCCGACACACGTGGAATCGGGTTGATTCGCGCCAATTCAGGCTGAATCAGTCTGTATCGGCCTCAACCACTGATACCGGCACCGAACCGGCCGATTCAGGCCGAAATTCAAAAAAAAAAAGTTGTAAAACGCACCATTTGGGAAAAAATAACAAAACCCTATCTCTATCTCAGTTCTCACTTCTCACCGATTCATTCTCTCATTCTCATCTTCAGCTCTCTCTCACTCTCTGTCTCTGGTCTATATGCTCCACAGCTCTCTGCCTCTGGCCTCTACTCTCCGTCAGTCCGTCTCCCCTCTCTCACACAATCTCACTCTCACACTCACACATCACAATCTCACTCTCAACTCACTCACACATCACAATCTCACTCTCAACTCACTCACAACCTCACCGACCCGGCGACCCACTCTCAAGTCTCAACTCAAGTCTCAAGCTTAGGTATCAACTCAAGTCTCATTAATCATTATACTCTCACATGGAATGTTTTAGTTTCAAACTTGTGGGTTGTATTTAAATTATAAACATCATGTTTTAGTTATTATCTACTATTGTTCTTAAATTTGGTATATATTTATATAATGTGAAAAAGTACGCTTAGCACTATATTAAAAATATAAATAAAAATATTTTTAATGATTTTTTAATCGCCGCACCCTGCCACACCCTACTTTTTCAAAAATTGCCAGGTCCCGCATCCACACCCGAGTCCAGAAACGCACCCGTGCTTCATAGCTATAAACTCTTTCTTGCATTAGTCAAGCATGTCCTCATAGAGCAATAAGTGTTATTACCATGTGACACAATTTGACATACAGAGAGGGCACCTCCTACATGACAAATTGCTCAGACAACAAAGGCAAAGAAATTAAAATGAAAAATTGAGCAAAATAATGGAATAACACATGGAAAGTCCACACGATTAAGGAATCATAGGAAAGCATATGCAGAGAAGAGAACAATCATGTTGTAATCATCTTTTATGTATTGAATTTCTATACCACCATATGTATTCACATACCATAATAGTCCTCTACATCAACAAATGCACCATACATATAAGAGCCAAACTCATTAAGTGAAGCAGCTTAATTCCTGGGTGCTCAAAACCCTATGACAACATCTACCTTTTAAAAAAAAAAAAAGGTCTCAACTAAACAGAACACACAAGACATGCAAAAAGAGACCCAGCATACATCTCAAATGGAGTAATTGACCAAAACAGAGACACGCCTAAGACCTTGCGATCATACTACAAGAACGAGCCAACCTGAAAGTCAGGCTGCCCCCATGAACACTTGTCTCTGCCTCAACGGCGTCAGTCTCATATGGCTTCCTGCATCCAGGACAGCGGCCATCCTCCTCAAGAATCCTCTTGTGGCAGAAAAGGCAGAGCCGGAACCCACACAAGCAAGGCAAAAAGCTCGAGTCTGTGAAATCCAAATCCTCATAGCATATAGGACACGAAGTTGGCATAGACACCACTTTGTTACAACCCCACGTGACCCCTCCTGCTCCTCCGCCATAATGCCGATCTGGATTAGGCAAGCTTTGCTGCTTAGACAAATTGGGTAAACTCCGAGGCCTAAAAGCATCATCCGGCCTCCACGCTTGGCTGTTCCCACAAGCCCCCCTCAGAACCATTTTTGGACACTCGGGCTTCAAATCACCACCTCCTAATCCCACCCCATCATTCGCTTCCCTAGAAGAAACCAATTCAGCAACAGATTCACGCTCCAGAGAAGATTCTGAACACGGGTTTTTGTTTTCAGCCACTAAAGCATCCGCCACAGCTTCCCAATCATCCAAACACCCATCATCTCCTCCTCCTTCTTCACCTCCTTCTTCATCTTCTGTAATATTCCCAGAGCAATACCCACCACTGCTACTACTACTACTTCTACTGCTACCACTGCTAGTCCCAGTGAAATTCGTACCCGAATCAGTACTACCCCCCAAGACACTACTAGTCACACTGGTTGGACTGTTCGCCGGCGAGTCCAAATCGCTGTATTGATGAATCAACATCGACCCTTCCATTTCTTCACCTCTAGAACTCATCTCTAAATTCTTCAACGAACTGTTCACCCCTTTACGTGACTGAACGCCGTCGTTTTGTTCCTCCTTACACCCTTTGTTTTTCGCCGTACCTAACCCAACCCCACCCATTATTTCCAAATCAATTAAAATTACCAAATAAAAAATTAATAAAAAAAATTTTGTTTTTTGTTTTTTGTTTTCATATACATGCATGTGTGATTCTGATTACATAAATAGCTACAGAATAAAAACACAAAGAATAAGAGATCGTAAGCGTACCTTGAGATAGCCATTGTTCGCGACGAGCGTCAAGCTTGCACTGCTTCAATTTGGCGGACCTGTTTGCCTGAAAATCCCCAAAATTCCAAAAATGAAATCTATTTTTCCCCACAAAAAAGGAAAAAAAAAAAAAACACGAAATCAAAAAAAAGGAAAAATTGCAATTCTCACCCTCTTCTTCTTGCCCAAATCCCTCGTGTTCGGACCCGAAGACATCGAAGCTGTGGTGATCGAGTTTGAAACCATGGCTGACACAGTCAGATTCGGATTCGAAAAACACACAGAGAGAGATTTTCAAAAACCCTAAATTTTCCGATGAAAGAGAGAGAGAGAGTTTTTTTTTTTTTTTTGGTTAGAGAGAGAGAAAGATTTTGATGAATGGATAACGGAAACTCCTCTGCTTGGCCTCTTGACTATTCAGAAACTCTGATAAATCAAGGCCGTGTTTGATATATATATAATACGCCAGTTATGAAAATGCCCCTGGGTTTTAAATTAATTTGCGGGGATACCAAACGCAGAGCACGCGTATTTAAGGTGACAATTGCGGGGGGTAATATTGGGGTCAAGATTATCTGTCGAAACGACACCGTTTTGAAGTTTCTTTTTTTATTTTAAAACTTGAGTACCACGTAAAAGCACTGTCATTTGCTCAAAATTTTTAAGTAAAATATTATCCGAGATTTTCTTACTTGGGAAGTGGCATTAATTGCACAGTTTTTTTCTTTTTGGATTATTATCTAAGATTTTATTTGGGTGTAATAAATGCATAGGAAGGTTTCAAATTCATCATAGCTATTCAATTTGATCTTATCTAGTTAACTCAATTGGTAAAATTTTTTATGGATGTATAAAAGATTTAGAGTTCAATCATCACTTATATCAAAAACTTATTGGTGTCTTGGTTTGATATTATCAAGAGCAGACAATATAAGTTGAAATTCTCTTTCAAACAAAAAAAATTTGATCATATTGCATGCATCTAGTTTATATAGAGAGAGAGGAAATAAGTATCTATTAAAGAAAAATAAAAGCTACAATCCTGATAATAGACTCAAAATAAGGGGCTATATAAAAAAAAAAACCAAATACATTATGATTGATAATCCTCAATATAAATATCAAGATTGTGTTTTGACTTTTTGTGTTTTTTTTTTTCCATCTATTTTTTAATGAAAGTCATACTGCTACTAATTGTGATTTACTTTTATTTGCAATTACATATTCTTGTGTTGTGTAAAACTATACACACGTTCTTGTAATGTATTTCAAATTTTCCAACATCATTCACAATTTCTTGTTATTCATAAATGGTTTAATGATTCAACAAAAAAAAAAAAAAAAAAAAAAAAAAAAAAAAAAGATCAATGGTTTTATGGTTTCTTTTTGTAATTACAATTGATTAGTAATTATAAATTAAATCTTGGGACTAAAGTCAAATTGCTTTACAAAATACGAATCCTAAATTCAATTTAGGGAAGTTCACAAGGCTATTGGACAGTTTTCCTATGTACTTTTGATACATTAGGCTTTATAGTTTGAAGTTTGAATTATAAATTTTATTTAATTCTTATTATATTATAATTTTATATTAAAAATAGCGTTTCTTTATATATAAATGCATTTTTGTTTAAATCTTTTTAAACGTAAACATCACTATAAAATTAAAATATCATTTTGGATATGAGAAAGTTAAAGATAAAAAGAGAGAATAATTGAAAAGTTAATTGAATCTTTCTTTGCTTAAAAGATAAAAAGGATCGCTTTATAAATTTGTTTCTAGAAATGTAACAAATATAATATTATGAATATGAAATTAATCAAAAAGAGTCTAATTATAACAAAATAATACAACAAAAATTAACAATGTAAAAATAATCATAATGATTTTTATACATGTAATTTATTTATTTATTATTATAAAACAACATTAGGTTCTTTTCCCAGTACTCTCTCAAAAAAAAGTTTCTTTTCCCAGTACATATATTGGTGCGTTAGTGAATTGACAGTGTAAGGACACGATTTGTAACGACCCGTAACAGTGTTGGGTTCGTACGTAAAAAGGCCCAAACAATATCATTTATAGAGTGTGGGTTTGAAAGGCTAGGCCTTTGTCACCAAACGGTGGGTTTTTCGTGGTGTTCATACATGATTAAGTCGTTTTCGCCCTAGGAGTCTTTCTCCTAGAGGCGAGCTGGGAGGCTCTGGTTTTTGGCCATTTTTCCCAGCCCCATTTTCCGGATTGCTCCTTTTTCCTTTTATACTAGCCTATCTTCCTTATCCAACGTCCACGTGTGGGGTTCGATTTTCCAAGACTGATACTTGTCCCATCAGCCCATACCCAGAGTGGTTGGGGGTGGTTGTAAAAGCTGAAGGGTATGGCTCTGTCAGGTGCAGAGTATTGAATGGCAGTAAGTGCAGATTTTCCTTTTTCCTTGGTCGTTAAACTATCCAGGGTGTCCTTCCCTATTAACATAGATATTTTTAGATTTTTTCCAGACTGTTTCTGTTCCGTTTTTATCCTTCCTTCCAGAGGGACCTCGGACATGCCGAGGACTGAATCATCCTCGGCTGTGTCCCTGGACTATTTTGTATTTGCATTACCTATCCTTGGTTATAACCTTCCTCGGCTCGGGTTTTGGGCCCCAATGAATAAATGGACCAAGACCACAGATTATCGGGCCCTACAGACAGAATAAAAAATTTTCCATCATCTGGCCTCATAGCTCCGTCGGCAAGTCAAAAAATATAACTATAGTAATTTTTTATAATAAAAAAATTATATATAATAAGTTTTTTATATGGACAAGGTTTGATTATAAATTTTATTGTAACCTAAGACTATAACTTCTTTTTAAAATTTTAACATGATTACATATTTTAAAAATATAATTATTCGATTGTATTTTTTTTATACTTTTAATACACGTCAAATTTTGTGTTAGTTAGATATTATTTACTATATAATTCAATAATCCATAAACATATTTGTTTATGCATAATGTTAGATTATAAAACTTGCAATTTAAACAATTGATTGATGGTATAACTATTAATCTTTAATTTTATGTAAATTTTACAAGCATGAAGGATATAAGAAAACAATATAATTAATTGTTGGATTTGTCAAAATTCACATCCAATAAAAAAAAATTAAGTGAAATTGTAGTTTTAGATTACAACCAAATTCATAGTCAAATTTTGTCCTTTCTATATAAACAAAGTTTAGCTATAACCAACTATTAATCTTTAATTTTATGTAAATTTTACTAGCATGAAGGATATAAAAAGAAAATATAATCAGTTGCTGGATTTGTCAAAATTCACATCCAATAAAAAAATATTCAGTGAAGTTTTAGTCTTAGGTTACAACTAAATTCATAGTCAAATTTTGTCATTTCTATATGGACAAAGTTTAGCTATAAAATTAGTTGTAGCTTAAGACTACAATCTTACTTAATAAAATAAATATTACTACATATTTTAAAAATCTAACCATTAAATTATATGCTCTTTACACTTTTAATACACCTGTCAAATTTTGTGTCAATCGGATATTATTTACTAAATGATCTATAAACTCATATTTTATGCATAATTTTAAACTACAAAAACTTGCAATTTAAAAAATTTATTAATGACATAACTATTGATCTTTAATTTTTTTTGAAATTATGCAAGCATGGAAGATATAAGAAGAAAATGTAATCTAATAATGGATTTGTCAAAATTTACCTCCAATAAAAAGATATTGAGTAAAGTTACAGTTTTAAATTACATCTAATTTTGTAACTAAACTTTATCATTTCTCTATTACGAATTTACCTTGATTACCTCTTTGGAAAATTAAAATGTTTTACACACGTTTCACGGATAAAATGTTTTCCTCTCATTTCACGGGGATTTTATTAAAAAATAACTATAAAACCCAAACCATATTATTAGTTAGGCAAGGTTTGAAACAAATTTCATTTCTAACAAATCGAGTTTAGAGGACTCGATTTTGCTATGAGAAAATCGAGTGTGAGACACTCGATTTCCAAGTGCAAATTCATTGGACAAAATCGAGTACAGAGAACTCGAATTATTAGAAACCAAATATGTTTGAAACGTTGCCTAACTAATAATATAGATTGGGTTTTATAGTTATTTTTTAATAAAATCCCATTTCACGCCATGGAAAGTATGGAAAACATAATCGTGTTTTGCTGTAATTTAATTTCTGTTCCAATAGCTGACATTGCACACAAAGAAAGAGCCAACTAGCCCATGCTACCATCACATGACATGAAGTCTCTTGAAGTAACATTCTTGCCAAAAACAGAATGGCAGATGGGTTCTACTCTAAATAGTCATGCTCAAATTTAGTGACTTTGCATTGCAGTGAGAAACACATTGAATGTGAAAATTCATCCAAAAAACAAATAAGTAACGTGAAAGAACACAAGGTGGGTTTGGTAGCCATTACTACTTCCACACTACCAAACAAGTTATCCTTGGTAAGAAGCTTTGCTACGAAAGATAACAATCCTGATTAAAACTTGGTTCGGAATCTATCTTTTATCTCAAAAAACTTGGTTCAAAATGACTTTTCATTGTTTCCTTAAAAGTAAGGAATTTCACCAATGTCTTCAGACTTTCAATTTGAACAAATCCCCTTAAGATCGGGTTTATGAAATCAAACCTTATAGTCGTATTTCGTTAAAGTCTTAATGATTTTAATAATGTAACGTGCATACGGATTTTGTTACATCATCAATAATTTCGAAATTTCATTATTACTTTGTGTATAATATGTGGTTTGATCTACGGGTGCATATAAGTTTGGATAAGAGAATTTTTCAACTCAACCCAACCTTATGGAAGAAAAAAAAATCGGACGATGAAGCCAGTAGTCCATAATTGAAAGAGCCTAGCCAATACAAAAGGAAGAGGTGATACCTCTAAGGATATACCTTTCAGTTTTGTACTAATAACAACAGAGTGGGATTGCAGAAAAAGGAATTAATCAGACATTATTACTAGAGGCTCCTTTTTGAGCTGATGAGGTGCCTGGGCCACGTCTTTGGAATGGAGGTTTCTCCCCCCTCCACTCTATACATATAGCCCGGCTCAATTCCTCGTCCAATTAGCATTCTTGCTTGTTCCTTCCGGGACGAGAAGATTGGGATGGGGATGAAAGAATCCATATTTGATACTTATAAACAAACAAGATTGAGATGGGACAATGACTAGTCTTTAGTTTATTCGATCAATCACAAGCTGAGGGAGGCGTAAGCCCCCAAACTCACCCTTTTTTTGATGATCACTGTGATGCAAATAAGGGAATTTTTCAACTTAGTTCAACCTTGTCGGTGAAAAAAAGAAATATCAAGTGATGAAGCCCAATAGAGCCTAACCTGCACGACCAATTTTTAAATGTAAATAGCATTACCCCTCTAAATTTGCATTATAATGGAAAAGAATGTGCATCTGCAACAAGAAATTAACCTATCAGGTAATGTATATCTAAAGATTTTCAAGCAAACCATTGGAAAGTTTTTCACCCTTTATTTTATTGTCTAATCAAGCTCCTAATTCCATTTTAATAGATTTTTTCCTGTGCTATTATTACTTATCCTTTTTCCACTATTCATGCTTTTGCTCCTCTTCTGTGTACACTGTACAGTCAGGCGAGTGGTTCCCACAAGTTTTCTAAAATTTTGAAAGGGTGTTTGGTAAAGGAGTTTGAGTAATGTTGTTTAGGTGTTTTTGATATACGTGTAGGTGAAAAAGTGTGTGAAAATGTGTGTAAGTATGTTTAAAATGCTCAAAAGTGTACTTGAAATGAGTGTTTGAGATGAAAACGCCACCGAGAATAAGTGTTTGGGAAAAAAAATGCTAGTTACAAATATGAGAATCAAATTAGAGTTTAGATGAAATGAGTGTTGAGATACTAAAATTGTACCTCAAAACCAAACACGCAAACATCCTGAACCCAAGTATTATGAATGTCATCTACATAAGGTCATGAATTCAAAACATAGCTTTAGCATGAAGATCAAGAAGGAATAACAAGAACCTCAAGGACTAATTTCTTGAGGCTCTTTTTCCCATTTCAAATTTTCAATGTTCTTGGAGAGATTCAAGGAAGAAGTTGTAACGCTGCTCATCATCGATAAACTGTTGCTGTAATTAGAATTGAAATTTGAAACATCAATATGCTTGCATTTTTTTTTTTTTTTTACTTTTATGCTGTACCTTATCTTGGTTTACAAAGTTTGTTGCTCTTCCAAAATCAGCATTCTTCAAAACCGGGTCACCTTTGAGTGGCAAAGTGATCTCATATCCTTTTGGCAATAAAGTATTGAAAACCAAAAGTTCTTGGTGCCCCCTTAAGAGTGTTTGACCCCTGAGTGACAAAACATCTGTGATGTCAATCCTACACAAATAAACCTCTAAAATATTAATGTACCTCCAACTTTAATGAAAAGTTTGGAAGGTTTTTTTTTTTTTTTTGAGAGAGAGTTTCAACCTATGACGTTCACTTCTGATAATAGCTCTTTATTATCAGACCAAAAACTTCACTTAAGATGTTTCTAGTGTTTCTTCCACGCGCCATTAGGTTTTCAACTATAGACACTTCATTTTGCAACCCTCCATTTTTCTTTTTTTTATGGGGTAAAAATTAAAATGGTAAGTATGTAAGGAAAAATCTATATCCAAAGTGGTCATAGAGCAATTAAGGGTAAATAATAATTCGCGACGTTATAAATAATTTAATTCATACATAATTCTACCATAGAAAATAAAATTTTTATCACCAATAATATTTACTGAGAAAGTTTCTGAAAAAATAATATATTTGAAGTGAGTCTTTACATCTTGTATTAAAAAGAGAGAACAAAATATATACTACAAATATTAACATGAAAAAAAATAATAATCCCCAAAACCATACAAATAGAAAATCAAAATATAGAGTATTAAACCTTAACAAATTCAAAAATTTAATTAAGAAAAAATGCATTATAAATATAACAATACACCTTTATTCAAAAACATAGAAATAAAACAACACACTCTACTTCTACCATTTTTTTTATCCTAAATAAAACAACACCTCTGTCTTAATCTAGTTTTTAAAACAATGCTTTTTTTTGTTTTTTTTTGGATAAGTGAAAAAAAAAAATTTCAAACAACAATAAATGAAAAAACTAAGATAACAAAGTTATCAAGGTTAAATGATTAAAATGACAATTCACCAAAATTATAGGATATAAATTGAATTTTTGTCTAATTTTAATTATGGTAGACATTCAAGCATTACATACTTTTATGTGGATATAATATTATCAGATAGTGCATTTATTTTATTTAATTAATTAGAATTTGAATGGTGGAAGAACATAATAGTCCAAATATGTTGAAATTACTGAATCATCTCTTAAAAAACAGGTAAAACTCAGAATAAAATTGGAAAATCATGAAAGTAGTAGGTGTCAATTTGGTTAATACTAGAATGACATTATAGATATACGGCTGGAGTAGCTCAGTTGGTTAGAGCGTGTGGCTGTTAACCACAAGGTCGGAGGTTCAAGCCCTCCTTCTAGCGCTGAATGACTATTATATTTTTCTACCAGAAAAAAGAAGAATGACATTATGGTGATATTGGATATTTTCTATATATGTTTTTTTTTTTTTTTTTTTTAAGAGAGTTTCAACCTATAGCGTTTGCTCCTGATAAAAACTCTTTATCATCAGACCAAGACATCAATCAGTTTTTTGGTATAG